>NC_056749.1:710686271-710761921 GCF_019279795.1 Protopterus annectens | reverse complement strand
CCACTGCTTAGATCTCTGCACTCCCTGTGGCTGCTGTCTGGGGGTCTGGTTACCCGGGGCCTATTCTGGACTGGCTTGGAGGGAGCAGGAAAGGACCAGTGTTTGGTGGGACAATGCCTGCTGAACCTGGGTGGCTGGACCTGTAAGAAATCCTTAATTGTTTGCATAGATTTTGCTTTTTTTCCATCTTTTTTAAGACCTCTTCTGCTCAGTGCTAATTAAGTTGTCTTTGTGCAGGGGGACATCTGACAATTTAGATTTGACATGGTCTGGCAGGGGCTGTTCCTTAAGCCATGCATGCCTTCTTATGACAGATCCAGTGACTGCTGCCCTGCAAGAAGCTTCTAGGGCATCAAAACGACAGTGCATGGTGTGTCTAGTTACATGAGTTGCAGAATGCAGTAACTTTCGTAATTCTTTAGATTCTACCCAAGCAGGAAATGAAGACATTTTTGTTTGAGGAGTTCCAGGGTATGTTGCTGAAATTTTAGCATATGGAACTGACAATTTAGTGCCCAGACAGTAAGAGTAGCTGAGGTGTACACTTTTTACCCCATCTGTCTAGTGCTCGGGAATCCATATCTGAGGGGGTGGGATTCTTAGCAGAGGTTGTTTTAATCCCTTTAGGCCTTTGAGAAGTTACCTCAGGATCAGCAGTAGGATTTTTAAAAAGAAATCTGTGTGAGTCAGGGACTCTATAGTACCGGTCTGGTTTTCCGGGCGCAGGAGGGAGGGTGTCAGGAGTCCAGCTGGATTCCAGGAAACCATCCTCCACAACATCCAGGAGTAGGGCGATGGCCAATGGTCTGTGCTGTGGAAGATCTAGGAATTCCCAGAGTCTCTTTTTAGACGGAGGGTAGTCTCGACTTTCCCACTGGAAATGCTCCCTTAAGGTATGCAGGGTTTCCACAAATGAAAAATTCTCTGGGGGGAGAGGCTGAAGGGATGGAATCCTCTGCATCAGAATCCTCATAAGTAGAGAGGGGTTGCAGGTCTTCATATTCAGAAGCATCAGAGTCATCGGACTCTTGTTCAGACTGAACTACAGGCGACAGATCTCTTCCTTTTGGAGGGGGTAGCTTGGCATCCCCTGATTAGAATGATAAGGGCTTCCCCTGATTAGAATAAGGTCTTCTGCCATTTTAACCATCTGAGACTGAGGCAAGGAAGCAGGTACATGAGAGTGGGTCATCAGTTTCTTGGGTGTGGTTCGTACCCTGGGCCTAAGAAACTCTGTAGTTTTCGAAAGAACTGTAGTCGCGAAAGAAGACGTTGGTTTGTGTCGAGAATCTGTAGTGCGAAGGACTTCACCGGAATATGGTGCCTGCTCAGCAGCTCTGGACTCATCCAAGGTAGAGATGACCACAGGATCCTTAGTCGAAGAGTTTTGTGGCATACCTAACTCCGAAAGGGTCTCTGTAGCAGCCTGTAAATACACAGAAGCGGGCACCAGGAGCTGCAAAAGCACCTCACTGAGGACCGAGAACTGACGACTAACTTAACAGAAGCGTCGCCGGTAGGTTTACACCTGTGTCTCCGTCATTATCTTTTATGTTTTTTTGGAAGATCTGCTGTCGGATGGCTTACCGAAGCCATATCGGAATTAGAGGACTGTAAGCAAAAATATCTGGCTACAATAAGAGCCCAACAATGGACAGTTCTGGCACTGAACAAAGCACAGAAGGGACAACGGGAGACATCGTGGTCTGGGCCTAAGCAAGCGACGCAGTAAGAATGGAAGTCTTGGTGCGGTATTTGCTTTCCACAGGTGAGACAATTACCTTTTTCTGACATCGGTTAGTGCAGGAAAAAGGATCCCCAATGGGGTACTTAGCTTTAGAAGACTTCAATTCGGTAGACGAAACTCAGGTAGCTGCCAACCGGCACTCATGCGAACTGCTTCGAATTCGGGCTCCACGGCAAGAAAGATTATTGTAATGGTGTTGGCTGCCTTACTTTATACTACTAACGACCTGACGTCAGCCCTGCAGCGACAGCAGCAGACGGAAAAATACTAAGCCTCTGGTATTCGGGACGGCCGAGGGCTGCCCTGGCAGGAATAACCCAAATGTGATGACTGCAACACGAAGAACATCGGTGATTACATGAAGGACATGAAAGAACTGTTAGATAACAGTAGTGCATACAAGTCAGGTAGAAAAACATGTTAAAAAGCTTTTAAAGCTACTGAAATTGTATTAAAGACCTTTATGCCACAGGTGATAATACAGAGGATTATGCAGTTGAAACATGATTAAGAGTATGAACATATTGGCTCTGATAAAGTACATACTGAAGATAGTCATAATTAGTGTGTATTGTTTTTGACGAGGTTTTGTATAAACAAAATATAGATGTGGCTGTGGGAGCAGTTATGGCCTCAATTTACACAAATACCGTGATGGGTGAATAGTAAAGTAGATGCGTCTTATTTTAAGACCAAACAATTTTTTTTCATTTTTACTACATGGATAATGTTATTTTAATATGGAAGAATAATTATCAGATTTTGCAAGATTTTTTGATGTACATTATAAAAAAAAATCACCTGAATACTGAAAGACAATACTGAAAGAAAACACAGTAAAAAAAAAAAAAAAAAAAAAAAAAGTCTTTGGAAAGGGTTTCAATACTTACAACAAAAGATGAAAGGTTTGAAGATGCATAGAGGGAGTATAAAGATATTGAGATGGAGTGGGTTAATTCAGAATTCAAAGAAAAAGATGACTACCAGAAAAGAGATGTCAACCAAGTGGATGTATGAAGAGCAACAAGGATGCTCGTACAACAGTTTTGCATTATTCAGTGGATAGCCAGAATATTACAAATATAACCAAAACTGGAAAATTCTATTACTCTTGGGTTATCCTGCTGGCAGGCTAGCCGCAGTCAGCCTGAATTCCAAAGTCCTGGTCTGGCATCGGTTGCTGTCGCCTCTTCCCTGACATCAGTGCACCAGGGGGTATAAAAGATGCAGCCGACGCCATTTTCTTCAGTTTTTCTTGCCCCAGATGTCAGGTGTCCCCAAAAGGGTAGGCTAAAAAAATTATGCGAATAAACATGCATACACGAAAGTAAACATTTCCTTCATCTACAAGCAAATACACCAGATAGGTTGTATAGAATAGAGAAGTACAGATAAGACCCAGCAAATGAAAGGGGAATGGTGGGAGGGTAACCTGGACTGCAACAGTGAATACACTAACATCTACATTTATGGTAGGTACACAACTGTACTATGTTCATAGTGTTTCACTGTTGCAGTCATTACTCTTGGGTTGAATCCCAAAGCTGAGGATGGGTGGCTGGGCTAAACAGGATTAGGAGAGGCTATGAGGCCCTGCAGAACTGCAGTGGCAAAGCCTGCTCTGGATTTAGAGTAGAGAGGCAAGTGGTAGTGCTTGTAAAAAAGTGTGCACTGAACTCAAAGTTGCAGCCTCTAAGATGTCTTTGGTTGGTACTCCTCTGAGGAAGGCTGCTGAAGTGGCTGCTGCTCTGGTTGAATGTGGCCTAATGCCCTTAGGCACTGATTTGCCATATTGTGAGTAGCAGAAACGAATGCAATGGCCTATCCATTCTGAAATAGTCTGTTTTGAGATAGCCTTTCCTTGTGATCCTGCAGCATATGCCACTAAAAGTTGCTCAGTCTTTCTGAAAGCTTTAGTTCTGTCCAAGTAGAAGCGTAGCTGTCTGTGTATCTCCAAGGAATGCAGAAGTCTTTCACCCTTGTTCTGTGGGTTTGGACAAGGTAGGCAAGTGAATGGATTGGTTAAGGGCCACACTGGACACCACCTTAGGCATAAATGTCGTGTTTGTCCTCAAAGTAACCCTGTCTGGATGGAAAATGATAAAAGGTTCCACAGCCATGAGTGCCTGTAACGCCGAGACTCGTCTTGCAGAGGTTATTGGTAGGAGCAGAGCCGTTTTCCAGGATTAGAATTTTATATCAGCTGTTGAAGCTGGCTCAAAAGGAGGCAGTGTGAGTTTTTCCAAGACATAATTGAGGTCCCATGCAGTATTGGTGCTCTCTTTGGAGGTCTTATGTTTTTGGCCCCTCTGAGGTACTGCATTCTTAAAGGATAAGTAAAGATAGGTGGTCCCGTATTGTAATGGGCTGAAATGTCAGAGGCATGGATCTTAATTGATGAAAAGGGTAGGCCTTTGTCCAGCATCTCAGTTAAGTACTGTAAAAACTGAGGAATATTTGGAACAAACATGTCAATTCCTTGTGCCTGGTTCCAAGCACAGAATCTCTTCCATTTTTCTGCATACGATTTTCTGGTACTGGGCCTCCTGGCCTCCAAAATAACATCCATCACAGCTTTGGAGAGAGGAGTGTTCTGAATGGCTGCATTATCCACTATGCTGCCAGATTTAAGGTCCTGAGTTGGCTGTGCAGGATCCGATTGTTTTGTTGGGTCAGTAAGTGAGAAATTTGAGGCACTGTCCAGGCTGGACCTTGAGACAAGTTCTTTGGGATTGGGTACCAGTGCTGGCGTGGCCAGTCTGGGGCAATCAGTATCATTTTTGGCTTCTCTTGTCTGACCTTTAGGAGTACCTTGGGGAGGAGAGGCAGTGGAGGAAAGACATATGGTTAGGTTTTTCCAGCTGAAGGATAAGGCATCCACTTTCCATGCTTGCTTGTGATAAGTCCTTGAGCAGAATCTCTGTAGTTGGCAGTTGTGAGGCGAGGCAAATAGATGTCTGGACATCCCCATTTCCTTGTTATCATGCTGAAGACTTGTGGATCCAGTTTCCACTCGTGGGGATCCATGAGGTTTCTGCTTAGTTCACCTGCCAGAGTATTTATCTTTCCTGGCAGGAATTGTGCTTGCAGGGGAACTTGATAAGTCAATGCTGTGTCCCACAAAGTCCTGGCTTGTCTGCAGAGGGGGTAGGAATGTGTGCCTTCCTACTTGTTTATGTACCACATGACTGTACTATTGTCCGTCTTTATCAGTAGTTGTCCTGGATGAAGTAGATCCTTGAAAGCCGTCAGGGCATTCTGAACAGCTAGCATCTCTTTTTTGATTGATATGAAGATAGGTTCATAGGTTCATACTAGGCTATCTGCCCTAGGGTATTTACAAGCCTAGCCAGTGTGTGTTTGGCTTTCGCCACCTATTTTAAAATGAATTTTGCTATGCCCTTTTTCGAGGTTACTATACTGTGCATCTGTCTAACAGTGACACAGAAGTGATACCAGGAGTAAATCTACAATCTCCCATCTACTCATCAAGATTCCTCTTGAAGAGAGTCAATGAGGGACTCTGCCTAACCTGGACTGGGATTTTATTCCAGAGTGAAGGGAGCCTCTGGGTTATGAATCTGTCCTTCCAGCATGTCCTATTTATTTCAGTGCTGAGGTTCAAGTCTCTGCAGTAGCTCGATGGGATTTGGATTTTCTGAGGTGCAGCATGTCCATTAATTCCAGGTTGGACATGGCTTTATACGTCAGGCACAGATCGCCTCTGAGCAGGCGGTATGCCACTGAGTAGAGCTGGAGTTTCTTTAACCGGGCAGCATATAGCATCTGTCTGAGCCCTTTGATCCTCTTGGTGAGGTACTTTTGGGGTCTTTCCAGTTGCTGCAGGTGTCTGGTAAGGTACATCCCAAAAGGAGCATTGTACTCAAGTATGGGCCTGATGAGGGATGAGTAAAGAGGCACGATGACCTCCCCTGATCTAGATGTGAATCCCTTCATGATTAGGTGGGCTATATAAAATGATTTTCTAACCACTTTAGCCACGTGGTTGTCGAATGAGAGATTGCTATCAACTTGGGTCCCCAGGTCCCTAATTACTTCTTCCGTACTTAATGGATTACCATCTATGTGGTAATTTGTGGGCCCTTTGTTCTGCCGAAGGGGATGACTATACACTTTTTGGCGTTTAGCTTGAGGCCATGGCTCTGGCACCACTTGTCTGTTTCTATGAGGCCCTTTTGGAGGATGCTTGTGTCGGCTGGAGAGTCTATTATGGCGCCCAGTTTGCAGTCATCTGCGAACTTGGTCAGCCACAGTCCTTCCGTGTTGGCCTGTACCTCCGAGAAATATATACCGAACAAGACAGGTCCCAGGACTGAGCCTTGTGGGACGCCACTTGTAACTGGTTCGGAGTCTGACATGGCTCCAGCAATTCTAACCATGTGGGTTCTGTCCTTGAGCCAGCTTGCAACCCATCTAGTGACATAGGGGTTTATATTTAAGCTGGTGAGCTTATCTATAATGCCCGAGTGGGGTATTGTATCGAAGGCTTTTGCGAGGACCAGGTAGGCTGTGTGGACCACCTTCCCCTCGTCAATGGCCTTGGTGACTGTTTCAAAGAAAATCAACCAGGTTTAAGATGCAGGATCTTCCCTTAAAGCCGAACTAGGTAGGACCCAGTGTCTGTAGGTCCCCAATATCTTTATGAGGTCCATGATGATCCTTTCCATAGCTTTGCAGACCAAGCTAGTCAGGCTTATGGGTCGATAGTTTCCAGGATCCGTTGAGGCACCACCTGTGTGGAGAGGGACCACTGTTGCTGTACGCCACTCTTTGGATACATATCCTGTAGTAAGGCTGAGACTGAATGAGAAGTTATGTACCTACCATAACGTTCCATGTTAGTTGTCTTCTTCTCGCCTTCTTTCTTGCTGGATGGGTTCAGAGCCGATTCTTGGCTCCGACTCGGCCTATGCTAAAGCTCGAGAGCAGATTTTACCAGCTTGAGGTACCCTATATCCCATAATGCTAGGCGGCAATTACCCAGATCTCGTTTGGTAGTTGAAAAACCTTAGCAATTCTAGCCCCTAAAAACGAGGGGAGAAGGGGAAGGAAAACCTTCCTAGTGTAACTAAGTGAACTCACAGCTACCCAAAAAGGATAACAAAAAATAGGCTTCAAACTGTGTAAGGTGAAGACCACCCCCCCCAAGAAAAAAAGGGGGATCCCTTCAGTCTGTCCAGGCTAGGGGGATGGCGGGTGGGACGCAAGAAAGAAGGCGAGAAGACAACTAACATGGAACGTTATGGTAGGTACATAACTTCTCAATGTTAAGTTGTCAATCTCGCCTTCATTCTATAGCACCTTCATCCTGGGTGGCTCATCGGAACAGACTCTTGAGAATGGTGGAACCAAAATTTGCCCTGTTTCTGGAGGCCATGTCTAATTTGTAGTGTGAGATAAAAGTATGAGGAGAAGCCCATGTGGCTGCCGCACAAATAGAATCTATTGGCAGTCTAGCTTGAAAGGCTGTTGACGTAGCTAGCGCTCTGGTTGAATGGGCTCTTGGCCTAGAAGGCAATTCTTGATGTCTGAGCTTATAGATTAGGGTAATCACAGAGGACAGCCATCTAGAAAGGGTTACTTTGGATACTGGAAGGCCCTTCTTATCTTCCGCATAGGACAGAAATAGTTGTTCAGATTTTCTGGTTTGTTTAGCTCTGTCCAGATAGTAACGGAGTTGGCGATGAACGTCCAGACAATGCAATTTTTGCTCCACCCTGTTGGAGTAGTTAGGGAAGAAAACTGGGAGATCAATAGTTTGATTTAAATTTGCCTCAGAAGCTACCTTGGGTAAAAAGGACAGGTTAGTCCTGAGAGAGACTCTGTCTTTGTTGAAACTAGATAAGGGGGACGAATGCAAAGGGCATGAAGCTCTGATACTCTCCTAGCAGATGTTATGGCGACTAGGAAGAGAGTTTTCCAAGAGAGCAATTTCAAAGGACAAGAAGCCGCAGGTTCAAAGGGAGGGAGAATAAAGGATGTTAAGACTAAATTTAAGTCCCACTGCGGTGGGGGATCTCCGATTGGTGGCTTGAGTAAAAAGATTCCTTTAAGGAAGGCTTTACAACGCTTGTGGGACATGATGCTGGAGTCCGATAAGCCTATGTGAAAGTCTGAAATAGCTGCTAACTGAACTTTGACTGTGGAGGATGAAGAGCCTGAATGAAAAAGTTTGGCTAGGAATCTAGAACTGACTGAATAGGAGCAGTAAAGGGATCTATATTCCTAGCCCTTGCCCAGAAGGAAAAACGCTTCCACTTACTAGTATAAATCCTTCTGGTAAAGGACTTAAGGGAGGCTATAATGTCACGCACAGAACTGGAAATGAGGGGAAGCCTGGCTAGGGTTGGAAGTGGAGCAACCAAGCTGTGAGGCTGAGAGATTGAAGGGATTGGTGCAGCTGTCCCGACTGGTGGACCAAAAGATCTGGCACTGGGTCCAGATGCCAAGGCTGCTCCAAAAGATAACTATGCAAGAACGGAAACCATATTTGTCGAGGCCAATAAGGGGCAATGAGGATCATCTTGGCTCTCAGGGTGGTAGCTTTCTGAATCAACTGAGTGATTAATGGAAAGGGGGGAAAAGCATATAGAAGTCCCCGAGGCCAATCGTGGACTAGAGTATCTCTGGGGGGATGGCCTGGAAGGGGAAATAGAGTGAAAAAGTCATGGCACTTGCTGTTCTGAGGTATTGCAAAATGATCGCAGCAAGGTAGACCCCACTTCTGAAAAATCTCCTCTGTCACGGACTGCTTGAGAGACCACTCGTGTGGCATGAGAATAGCTCTGCTCAACCTGTCCGCTATGATGTTGGACTTCCCGGGGATATGCGTTGCTATCAGAAACCGCTGAGAAGAGATCGCCCACTGCCAAAGTCTGAGTGCCTCTCGACATAGGGGATAGGACTTGGTTCCGCCCTGCTTGTTGATATACCACACTACGGACATACTGTCCGTTTGAATCACAATCGTCCCGAAGGGAAGAGTCTTGGAGGGATTGCAACGCCAAAAGCACTGCTCTCATCTCCAGGAGATTTATGTGCAGGTGGCATTCGAGAGATTGCCATGTGCCCTGGATCGTCCTGCCCAGAAAATGCCCCCCCCACCCGATCAGTAAGGCGTCCGTTGTGACCATGGCAACCGGGGGGGGAAGGAACAAATGGTCTGTCCTGAAGGACTTGAGGGGAGACCATCCACCAGGATAGGTGTTTTTTGCAAGACAGAGTTATTAAGATGTTGTGCGTCAAATGAAGCTGTTGGAAGGACCACTGGGAGAATAGCATCCACTGAAGGAGGCGCATGTAGAAACGAGCAAGGGGGAGTAGCGTGATGGCTGCCGCCATGAGACCTAACACTTTTAGGACAAACCTGGCCTGGATCCTCTTGCTCTAAAGGAGGATGTGAACATGATTCAGAATATCCAAAACTCTTTGGTCTGTTAACTTTGCTGAGAGTTTGCTGAGAGCTGTACGGTGTCCAAAGTGGCGCCTATGAAAGTAATAGACTGACAAGGCAACAAGGCAGACTTTTTGAAATTTATGGAGATACCTAGCCCTTTGCAAGTCTGAATGGTGTAATCTCTGGCAAGAAGCTGATGCCTGGTGGTGGCAGTAAGGAGCCAGTCGTCTAGATATGGAAACACCTGGAATCCTTGACGTCTCAGGTGAGCCGTAACCACTGCCATGCATTTGGTGAACACTCAGGGGGGCTGTAGTGAGACCAAAGGGCAGGGCCCTGAATTGATCGTGACTGGTCCCTAGCCGGAAGCGGAGAAACCTTCTGGAGCGCCTGTGCATCTTGATATGATAGTACGCATCCTGAAGGTCCACTGAGCACATCCAATTGTCCTGGCCCAGAAAGGGTAGAATGGACTGTAGAGTGACCATCCAGAACTTCGTTCTTTTCACAGACTTGTTTAGTCTACTGAGATCCAATATTGGCCTCCAGTCACCTGTTTTTTTTTGGTACCAAAAAGAACTTTGAGTAGATTCCGGATCCTAGTTGATCTGCTGGGACTGGCTGGATGGCTCTGTTAGCAGTTTTGATATTTCTAGTACTGCTTGTTCCCTTAGACTGGGTGGAACATCTGGGAGGGGTCCTTTTGGCTGAGTTGGGGTGTGGATAAAAGTGATTTTGTAACCCTCAGATATAATCGACTGCACCCATTTGTCTTGTGTGACAGAAAGCCAGGCTTTTGGGTACAGCAATAGTCTTCCCCCGACTGCCTTCGAAGGTGAATAGTCGGGCAGCTTCTCAGGGATGCTGGAAGGGTTTATCAGAGAGAGGCTCTCTGCTACCCTGGTTCTGCGGACCTCCTCTGCCTCTAGGGCGGTGCCTGTTGTTGTCCCCCCCCCTGCCTCTAGGGGGGGGAACTGACCTCTTGCGTCAGGCGCGACTCCCTGTGATTTGCGGAACCACATTTTTCCACCCTTTTGACCCTTGGGATATGGTCTAGACTGGGTGGAAAAACGGACTCGCACGGCAGAGAGAGTCTTGCCATCCTGTTCGCATCTGGTCAAAGTATCCTTCACTTGAGGTCCAAACAACGCTGAACCATCAAAGGGGGAGTTAGTGAATGATGCCATGAAGGGGTCTGCAAAGTTGCAAAGCCGCATCCAGGTGTGACGCCTTAAGGCCACACAAGTCCCTGCAGCTCTACTCGCTCCATCGGCTGCATAGGAAATAAGCTGCATAGAGGAGTTGATAATCAAATTTAGGGTTCCTAGCTGGGAGTTGATTTTGTCTTGGGACCCCGCAGCTGTTGGATCCTGTAGGGCATCACCCATTTCTTTGAGAATGTCTCTTTGAAGGCGGGTGAAATAGCACAAGTAATTCAGCGATCGCATGGCGAAAGTCGCTGAAGAGAACATCCGCTTGCCGTACCTATCCATAGTCCTAGATTCCTTATTAGGAGGATGGATAGGTACTGAAGGATCAGCCAGTTCCTTCTTAGTGGCTGCAGTCACCACCATGGCATCAACTGGGACACCTTTAGCTAAAAACTGTTTATCCGACGGGGCTGTGATAAATTTGGAAGGCCTCCGTGGGGTAGGTTCCATTGCATCAGGGGCCGTCCATGCCTTCCGCGCCACCACTTCATAAGGGGGTCAAAAGGCGGAGACACCCAGGAGGTGGAAGGGCGAGAACCAAACGCCTCCAGGTAAACCGACTCGTCCTCGGAAGAATTGAGGGTAGACCAGTTCCCCCTCTGAGGATTTCCAGGATGTCAGAAAAGGAGACATCCTCAGAGGGGGACCGTGGGGACCCTTCCGACTCATCCAAGTCGGTATCAGATGTGATGGACTCAGGCGAGTCCACATGCTTCCTCTTGCATGTCCTCTTTCGAGGAGGTTCACCCGACGGATCAGGGGAAACCTCGGAAGAGGAGGATATTCCCAATGGGGAAACCTGGGGGGGTTGGATCTCTACGGTCGAGAACGAGAGAGTAGGCAGAGACCACAGCAGGCACTACAGTGGAGGAGCTGATGGACCCGACCGTGGAGCAGGCACGGGTGCCAATATGCTCCTCATGAACTCAAAGGACCCCTATCGGAGAGGACAGAGGGCTCCCACTCCGAAGAGATAGGAACCCCAGCCGGCACAGAGAGGGACGGCTCCAAAGCCGATGTCGGGGCCGAACTCACCAATGCCGATGCTCCGAGAGGGAGAATGGGGTCGGACAAAGGTCCGATGCCACTCGCCCCCTCGGAGCCAATGTGGAAGTCCAAGCGCCCGGATCCTTCCAAGGAAGGGACCATGGAAGAGATTGGAGCATACGACGGAGCCGAAAGAGGAGGTATCGGCTCCAACGTCTCGACGGTCACGGCTCCAAGGAGCTCCGGCTCCGAGCTCAGGGGTAGAGTCGGAGAAGGAATCGAAGATGGTATGGGTGTAGCCACTGTCTGTTGAGAAGGGCTACGAAGCATTTGGGCTAGTGCCTGAGACTTTAGGAGTCTGCTAACCACCCTCTTAAGGTCACGGTCTGATAGCCTGGAAGACAGAGAGGAATGGCTCCGATGGCTCCACTCCGAGAGCAAGGGCGATCTCCGAGCCGAGTGAATGGACTCCAGGGACGTAGACCGTGATCTCTTATGGTTGGAAGATGGCACAGAGACCACTAATGGTGCCGATGGAGCCGTAGACACATCGGCTCCAGCCAGAGCCGATTTGGAAGACAAAGTCTTGGAAGCATCGGCTCCAGCCGGAGCCGATGTAGAAGACTGCTATGTAGAAGACTGCGACATAGCAGTATCGGCTCCAGCCGGAGCCGATAGTGAAGCAGTCGGTGAGCCACCATCTGAAGGCTTGGAGCACAGAGCCGACGGTTTGGATGGCTTCGAAGGTTTCCCCGGCAAGGGCTTGGCAGGGGAACCTTCGGGCTTTAATAAGCCCCTCAAAATCAACTTATTCCTGCGCTCCTGCAGGACTCTTGGACTGAATGCATGGCAGACAGAACAAAAGTCCTGCAAGTGCAGGGGTCCCAGGCAGTAAACACAAGTGTGACCGTCTGTCAGCGACATTTTCTGACAGCACGAGTCACACTTCTTGAAGCCTGAGACCTTAGTGTCTTTAGACATTAAGCTGTCGAAGGAAAGAAATTCCTAAGGGAAGGTCTAGACACACACGCTCACACATGAACAATTAAAGGTCAAGGATAACCCAGACACAAAAATAACTGCCCCAAAAGGGAAACAGAAAAAAACGGAAAGGCTTAAGGCCTAACCTTCAAAAGGGAAGGATAAACTCTAGGGATTATATGGATTAAAGGGAGGCTCCGAACCCATCCAGCAAGAATGAAGGCGAGATTGACAACTTAACATCAGTAGTTTTATGTTTGGGTTTAGTCCTCCTTGGAGTTCATGTAGGACGCAGCCCGGGACACCGTCTGGTCCCATTGATGCTGTGTTTTTTGCTTTGGAGAGGGCGGCTCTTACCGGAGCATCTGAGATGTCAGGGGGGCAGCACTCTGCTGGGATAGATATTTGCCCTTTTGGTGGGGAAGGGGGGGGGGAGAAGTTTGCGCTGAACCTGTCAGCTAGGATGTTGGCAGTCTGGGGGTTCGGTGTATTTTTTGTCATTTTGGACCAATTCTGAGCATATCTGGGAATTCCCACCCAGGTTTCTAACATAACTAAAGAAAGCCTTGTGATTATCTTTAGTGTCCTGTGCAATTTTCTCTCGAAGCTGGCCTTAGATGATTTTATGAGTGGCTGTAGTTTTTTTGCCAATACTGATAAGAGATGCCTTCCCTTTGCTCTGTCATGTAGTAGCTTCCTCCTATTGTACAATTTGTTTATGGCTGGGGTCCACCAGACAGGACGCCTGCCTTTCGAGGATTGGGTCTTGGTTTTGTTTGGGATTACATGATCCATGCATTCCTGAAGGTTTTCATAGAATGCGTTTATAAAGGATTCTGCGACCTGGGCCGTATTTTCCACAGGCCCGGGGGCTTTGAAGGATTCCACCTCTGTTTTGAGGAGTGTGAAATTTGCTTTAGAGAAGTTTTTCACTGTGGTTTTCTGGGCAGGGGCTGGGGTCGGGATGTGAATATCTAGTAAGATTAGTTTATGGTCTGATCTTACCAGTGAGGGATACACTTCTGGTCTGGAGCATAGAGTCCCCATGTTGGTGATGATGGGTCCAGTATGTTTTCCCCTCTTGTGGGAGTGGTAACAAGCTGTTCCATAGCATTTGAGTTTATAAATTCTAGGAACCTTTGGGCTAGGGTGTTGGGAGCTAGAGTAATGCTCCCAGTCTACGTTTGGGTAGTTGAAGTCACCCAATATAATGGTGTTTGGAGAGACCTTCATATTTTCCAGTGTTCTCAGGAAAGCAGAGTGGGGTTCCTGGGTTTGGGAGGGTGGTCTGTAGCAGGCTATAAACTGGAAGGCAGTTTTACCCACGGTTAGTTGCACATGGATAGTCTCTGAAGCTTCGTGCTGGGCTACCAACCTTGAGGTGTGGGTATCTTTGACGAATATTGATACTCCCCCTCCTTTTGTGGTTTGGTCCAAGTTTTGGGGCTGAAAAACATGGTACGAGGTATAACCTGGTAGTGCTGGGGTGCTCTCGAGAGCCTTGAATCAGGTTTCTGTTACTGCACAGATATCTATGTTCTCCATGCTACGGAGAGTTTTGAGTGCGTGCATCTTGAGGTTTAGACTTCTGGCATTGAGATGCATCTGGCTTGGGGGCCATGTGCCCCGAATACATTTTCCTGCCATGTGGGCCCCCCAGGCATAATCTGTTGCATCCGTTGTTAGTGTCTGCCTGGCTGTGGGTAAAGTGAATGGCTGTCCCTTGTTGTGGTGACAGACCTGTGCCCACCATCGAAACTCCTGTTGCAGGCAGGGAATGAGGGTAATTAATGTTTCCAGGCTGTGGCAATGTTGAGTGAAAACACTTTTTAGATACCATTGTAGTTTCCTTATATGCAGTCTGGCATATGGAATTAACAGAATGCAGGATGCCATGAAGCCCAAAGCCTGCAGAATTTTTCATGCAGATAAAAATGTTGGCAACAAAGACCCAGTTAAGTAAGAAGTCAGTTGCCTTTGTATGTTTGGCGTGAGATAAGCCATCTGGGCAGTTGTATTTAAGCTTGCACCCAGGAATATTATCTCTTGAGAGGGTACTAGTTTTGATTTCTTTTCGTTTACTGTGTACCTTAGGCAAATTACTAATCTTTTTACAAACGCCAGATGCTTTAGTAGAATGTCCTTGTCCTCTGCTTGAATAAGGCAGTCGTCCAAGTAAGGATATAATCTGAATTCCTCTTTGTCTGCAAAATGCAATTACTGGTGCCAGGCATTTTGTGAAGACCCTGGGTGCAGTAGACAAGCCAAAGGGCAGTGCAGACAATTGGTAGTGCATTGAGCCAGCTATTATCGGAGGTATCTTCTGCAAGATTGTCTGATTGGGACATGCAGGTATGCCTCTTTTAGGTCCAAAGTTACAAGCCAAGCCTTCTTGCCCAGCATGGCAGAAGCTGCTGCAGTCTCAACATTTTGAATTTTGGAACGTCCAGAAATGTGTTTAGACTACACAGGTCCAGTATTGGTCTCCAGGCTTTGTCCTTTCTGGGTACCAAGAAAAGTCTCGAGTAAAATCCTTGTGCCTGCTCTTGCTGTGGTACTTGCTAAATGGCCCTCATGTCCATGAGGGAAGAAACTTGCTTTTGTGCCTCTGCCCATTGATTGTGTGGCAGGTCTGGCATACCTTTTGCCCTTGGCAGGGTGTGAAAATGGAACCTGTAGCCCTGAGACACTATGTTCAAGACCCATTTGTCCTGGGTGATCATGTGACAATTTTGTGAAAAAAGTGCTAGTTTTCCCCCTAAGGGGGCTGCCAAAAGATAAGTGTTTGGTGCTGACAGAGGAAAGTCATTGGGACTGTTTCCTGTATGGCTGTGATTTGTCTTCTCCGCTTTTGGAGGTAGAAGCACCCCATTGTTTAGGCCTGTATGAGCCTTGGGGCTGGGATCTGCCTCTGGGGCATCTGTATCTGCCTCTTTGTGGCCTGTCTGACAATGGAAAGGACCAATTAGTTGTTGGCCAGTTCCTGCTAAATCTGGGTGGCTGCACCTGTAAGAAACCCTTAACTGTCTGCATAGATTTCGCTTTGTCCTCCATTTTCTTCAACACCTCTTCTGCTTTAACACCAAACAAAGTACCATGCTGTAATGGGGCATCTAATAATTTTGCCTTAACATGATCAGGCAGATTCTGTTCCTTTAACCAAGCATGCCGCCTAACGACAGAACCTGTAACAGCTGCCCTGCAAGAGGCCTCCAGAGAATCAAAACCACATTGCAAAGTAGGTTTTCCCACTTGTTCAGTTGCATGCAATAAATCTTGCATTTCCTTGTTTTCTGCACATTCAGAATTTGTTAACATTTTCTGTTTAAGCAGTGACATTAAGTATTGTTGATATTTAAGCATATGAAATTGACAATTTAAAGCCCTCACAACCAAGGTAGCAGAAGTGTAAATCTTTTTCCCCCATCTGTCCAGTGCCCTTGAATCCCCATCAGAGGGGATAGTGTTTTTTGCAGAAGCCTTGACCCCTTTGGGACCCTGAGAAATAGTTTCTGGGTCAGCAGCAGGGTTTTTATAAAGAAATGTATGTGAATCTGGAACCCTGTAGTATCTATCTGGCTTAACAGATGCAGAGGGTAGAGAGTCAGGAGAGAGGCCGGTCTCTGAAAATACATCAATGTCTAAAACAGGAGGGATAGCAAGAGGCCTGTGCTGAGGTAGTAAAAAAAAGTCTCCGAGCCTTTTCTTCGATTCAGAGTAGTCTTGGCTCTCCCAGTGGAAGTGCTCCCTCATGGTATGCAGGGTTTCCCCAAAAGAATAATCCTCAGGAGGGGAGGCTGAAGGGATAGATTCTTCAGCATCGGAATCCTCATAGGGAGGGAGAGAGTATTCCTGTTCAGAAGAGGAGTCGGAGGAAATGGAAACCTGATCTGAAGATTCATATTCTGTCTCTTGCCTAGGCTCTTATCAGGAGGGGGATGGGAACCCCTGATCAAAGTAATTAGGTCTTCGGCCATTTTGAGCATCTGTTTTTAGGCATGGAGGTCTGTCCATGGGCTTGCTGCACTTGTTTCTTTGTCTTTAGTGGTGCTTTAGTCTTTGCCTTTGAAGCTGTAGTCTGTTTTATATATAACTGTGTAGGCCTGAAAACACCCTCAGAAGCCGATGCCTGCTCAGCAGCTCCAGACCCATCTGAGGGAATATTTTCCAAGTGTCCAATACCTTGAGTTTCCAGAGGCCTAGTCTGCTCCATGTGGGAGTCCATAAGTTGAGACCATAAGTTTTTTAGGTACCATTGAAGTTTCCTCATATGCAGCTTTGCACATGGGATCAGCAGGATGCAAGATGCCATGAATCCCAGAGCCTGCAGGACTTTCCTTGCGGTCAGCCTGGGGAAGGTTGCCATTTTGCTGAAGTATTGAGATAGTTGCCCTTGTTTGTCTGGCGTGAGGTAGGCCATCTGGGTGTTTGTATTCAAGCTGGCACCCAGGAAGATTATTGTTTGAGAGGGTATTAGTTTTGATTTCTTTTTGTTGACTGTGTATCCCAGAAAGTTCAACAGTTTTATTACAAACGCCAGGTGTTTCAGAAGTATGTCCTTGCTGTCCGCTTGGATCAGGCAGTCGTCCAGATATGGGTATATTTGTATTCCTTGAAGTCTGCAGAAGGCAATTACTGATGACAGGCATTTCTTAAACACTCTGGGCGCAGTAGATAAGCCAAAGGGCAATGCAGAGAATTGATAATGGGTTGAACCTGCAAGAAATCTGAGGTATCTTCTGCCATCTTGTCTGATAGGGACATGCAGGTATGCCTCCTTGAGGTCCAATGTTACCAGCCAAGACTCCTTGCCCAGCATGGGAAGAAGCTGCTGTAATGTGAGCATCTTGAATTTTGGTACCTGTAAATATGTGTTTAGGATGGATAGGTCCAAAATAGGTCTCCAATCTGTCTTTCCTTGGTACCAGGAATAGTCTGGAATAAAACCCTTGACCTTGTTCTTTTGCAGGTACCTCTTGAATAGTTTTCATGTCCACGTGAGCTGAAATTTGTTTTTGTGCCTCTGCCCTTTGATTTTGTGGCAGGTTTGGCATGCCTCTCATTTTTGGAAGGGTGTGAAAGTGGAATCTGTAGCCTCTGTCTATAATGTCCAGAATCCATTTGTCTTTTGTGACAATATGCCAATTTTTTGAGAATAATGCCAGTTTTCCGCCTAAAGGTGCTGCCATTAAAGCTTTGCTTGGCAGGTAAAGGGGAAAGTCATTGTGTCTGCTTTCTGAATGACTGTGATCTATCTTCTCCACCTATTGGGGTTGGTGCTTGCCATTGTCTGGCTCTGAATGATCCTTGAGATTTCCCTCTACCCCCCGGGCACCTGTATCTGCCTCTTTGAGGTCTGTCCGTGGCTGGAAAGGACCAATTTTTTGAAGGCCAGTTTCTGCTGAAACGTGGAGGTTGTACCTGCAGGAAATCTTTCACGGTTTGCATTGATCTCGCCTTTTCCTCCATTTTCTTTAGTACCTCCTCAGCTTTACCACCAAACAATACATCTTTTTGAAGAGGTGCATCTAGTAATTTAGCTTTGACATGATCTGGTACGGCTTGCTCTTTGAGCCAAGCATGTCTACGTATGACAGACCCTGTAACAGCAGCTCTACATGAGGCCTCTAAAGCATCAAAACCACACCGCAAGGTATGTTTACCCACTTGCTCTGCACTATGCAACAAATCCTGCAACTCTTTTAAATCTGGTTGTTCTGGTTGTGTCATTTTGCTTTTCAACTGAGATAACAAAAACTGTTGATACTTTAACATATGGAACTGACAGTTTAATGCCCTCATGGTTAAAGTGGCAGAGGTATACACCTTTTTCCCCCCACCTTTCTAAAGCTCTGGAATCTCTCTCTGAAGGTAATGAGTTTTTAGCAGTAGAGGCCTTAATTCCCTTGGGACCCTGTGAAATAGTTTCTGGGTCAGCAGTATGGCTTTTGTATAGGAACTGGTGTGAATCAGGAACCCGGTAATACCAGTCTGGTTTAACAGGAGCTGGAGGTAGAGAATCTGGGTTGAGGCTGGCTTCTGTGTACACATCATCTAATATATCTAAGACAAGAGGGATAGCCAGAGGCCTATGCTGGGGGAGCAAGAAAAAATCCTTGAGCCTTTTCTTGGAATCTGAGTAATCTTGGCCTTCCCAGTGAAAG
Organism: Protopterus annectens; assembly: GCF_019279795.1. NCBI lineage: Eukaryota > Metazoa > Chordata > Ceratodontiformes > Protopteridae > Protopterus > Protopterus annectens. The sequence goes on along the minus strand of NC_056749.1, from coordinate 710,743,414 downwards.
TGTTCCCTCAAAGTATGTAGGGTTTCCCCAAAAGAGTAGTCCTCAGGGGGGGAGAGCGAGGGAATAGACTCCTTTGCATCAGAGTTTTCAAAAGGAGAATATGTATATTCCAGGTCCTCAGAATGTTCAGAGGTTTGATCTGAGGAAGGGTAGTCTTCCTCTAATCTGGGCCTTTTGTCCGAGGGGGGTTGAGAACCCCTGATAAGAGTAATCAAATCCTCAGCCATTTTGAGCATCTGTTTTTTAGGCATGGGGCCTTGAGAGGGGGTCTGTGGTCCTTGTTTTTTTAGTTTTCATGGCTGCTTTAGATTTTGTGAAAGCCTTAATAGAGAAGGAGGAAGGCCTCAAGACACCTTGAGAAATGGCAGGCCTGTCTAAACTCGGAGTTTCCCCGCCAAGAGTGGCATCTGTATCTGTAGTCGGAATGGGGGCCGAGGAGCCTGCGACCTCGGGCACAGAAGACACCGGTAATGAAGTGTCATCGGTACTCAGGGGCTGCGTAGGCGCCTCGCTGAGAACCGGTAGTCGTCCTTAGCGTGGTGTCAGTAGAAGTCGTGGACCTCATATGTCGGTCCTTATCTTTGCGTCTTTTACTCAAAACTGGAGTCGGAGTATCCGACGACATAATATAATTAAATATTTTACCAAAATAGTGATAGGCGAACTCCGCCCGACGCTTAATAGTGCGTTTGTTGAATCTAGCACAAAAACGGCAGGCCGAGACATCGTGGTCTGGGCCTAAGCAAGGAATACAGAAAGAATGTAAATCCTTATGCGGTATTTGCTTCCCACATGAAATGCAATTATTAACTTTGTCTGACATCGGTCTGAGGCAAGAAAAGTTTCCCCAACGGGGTACTTAGCTTTCAAGAAGACTTTGGCTGAAATATTTTCGCAAATCTCAGGAGCTGGCCGACCGGCACTTGCGAACTGCTTCTGCTTCGGGCACCGCGCGGCAAGAAAGACTGAAGAAGATGGCGTCGGCTGGCTCTTTTATACCCCTGCTGCACTGACGTCAGGGAAGAAGCGACGACAACCGACGCCGGACCTAGACTTTGGAATTCTGCCGACCGAGGACCCGCCTGACGGCAGGATAACCCATCTGTTATGACTGCAGCTGTATGCACGATGAACATCAGAAAATATACCCCTGGGATTCCACCTATATCCCTGCTGGACAGTGGCAAGAGGTGCTGACTTGTTGGAAGAAGGGCTAAATTCTTGGCTAGGCTTCTAAGGGCCTCAGGGCCAATAGCCTAGTAACTTCCTATGATCCTATAATTAAAGATCACGTGAATTCAATCATGACATGAAAAATACAATGTACTTTTTAAAGTACATTAACACTGGGTGCAGATCTGGTAATTTTTAGTTTTATGTTCTTGACACCGTAGCTTTAGATAACAGAGAAGGTGATATAAACATGCTGAGCAATAAATGAAATGCACAGGCAGTTGCATCAGGGGACGTATAACCAACCAGAGTTAAATTGCTTAGTTTATAAAAGGTCTAAAGCGCTTAGTTGAAAATTCAGTACGTTAGGGTTAGAATGCTATATGGCAGTTTAAATTGTTACTGTGCTTGCGACATGTAATTTATAGAATTATTTAAAGATAACGTTTAAAGGTGCAAAATGACCTTTTGTTTTTGTATAAAAATGTTCATATGCAAACATTTATTTTTGAAAAACAGTCGTTTTGCACACATGTATTTTAAAGATTGCTTCCGAAAGCTGAAGACTAAATGTAATGAGAGGCGTTTATCACATTAATATTACTTCCGCAGTGGTGCAGCGGTAGCGTTGCCTCACAGCAAGAGGTTCTCTCATTCGATTCTCGGCTTGGGTTGGGAGTGCTTTCTGTGTGGAGTCTGCATGTCCTCCCCGCTGTTCAGTGGGCGTTCAAAAGACATGCGTTGAATGGGCATGCCTTCGTTGAAGGTTGGGCTGGCAACTCGACACCATAAAAAACAACTGCCAATCATTAGCAGACCGGAGTTCTGCTGTGGCGAACCCTAACCGGGAAAAGCCGAAAGATAAACAACATTCATGGAAGGGCATGACGGACTGATTTCACTATGGGTTCCAGCTCTAATTATGCTGGATTAGCATAGGTAAGTAATTGTACAATTGCCAGACTTTTTTTTTTTTGCAACTGTTGATGTAAAAGTTTTTTTTTTAATCAGACTGTTAATTTAGCCATTCTTTCTATCAACTCCATCTCATCTTGCAGCCTTACTGCATTTATCACCTTTGCTGTCCTCCTTTACCCTGCATGCACAGCACCTCCACCCCCCCTTGTATGTTGTGTACTTGGGCCTATTCACTACCCTTACAAATTCTTACGGACACAGGGGTCTTCTTTTTACTCTTCCTTAACCTTTACAATAAAAGTTCCAAGTACTCCATCCCTGACCAGTTTCCATAAAATTTTGACTCCTGCTGTTTATTCCCAGTCTCCTAATTAACTTTACAGCTCTCCCTCAAGTCACCACTCCACTAAAATCCCACACGATCATTTTTTCATCTTGCTTCTCTCCTTCCTCCCACACTCAAACATTCATCTTTCTCGAGCTCCAATTTTCAGGGCTATCCCTGAAGTCGGTTCATTTTGCTCTATTCCTCTTCTGATTAGCTTTTTGTAGGGAGGGGAGGTGGTTGTGGACTACAAATAATCACAATTCTAATTACAGATTTTTTTTACTTCATAATAAAATAACATGAAGTAAGATACATTTTATGTCAACTACACAAGTTAGTAGTACTAATACTTGAACAGGGGTTGGTATAATGGTTAAGGCGTTTACCTCACAGCTACAAGGTACACACATTGATTCTCACCTTAGAGGGAAAATGGCTAGCCTTAAAATGGCCCATAAGGGCAGCTAGCCTAATACTTACCCACGAAGCTAAGCATGTCCCAGAGTTTGGGCATTTATCAAAGACTATTAAGTTGAGAGGTACATCCAGTCAACATCCATCCACCCACCCACAACCTCTTTTCCCCCATTTTTGCACATGGAATTAGGGTCTCACTTCAGTGACAATACTAGAGCCAACACTTGACACCAGGTGTCAAGCCCTGCCACAGATCCAGTGTACATAGAGTGGCATACATCAAAATTAGCAAACAGCACACACACAAATAAATCTAGGACTCCCCTATGCAGTTAGGACCATATCCAGAATTATACTCCTTTCTGGCCAGACCACTCTGTCCTCCAGTCCTCTGTAGCTCAACTATGCAGTCTGCACCTCAGAAATTAGAACCTCCATGAGCCGCCTCCTCCTCCCATCCCACTTACTCAACCCCCCCCCCCCCAGCAGCCTCTACCCCCTACATCAATATATCCCTGTAACAATACACTACAGCTCTATTAACACCTCTGACCACACCATTTTCCTGTTAAATGCCAGGGCACATACCCTATGTTTTAACCCTGCCTACTCCCATATCCCCTTCATGAGGTAGGGTTTCTCCTTCTCTCTCTCATGTCATTCAATGGTCTTATGCAGTTAACTACACAGCAGAGATAGAGGTGAAGTAGCAATCAGCGGTCTATATTTGCCTTCAGGTACCACCACAATATTCCAAGACATCACAAATTCACATGTGAAAAGCTTATAAAAAACCTAGGCATTCTTAAGAGCAGCATTAATGTGACACAGATAAGTTGGCTTTAACATACCTTCCACCCATAAAGGATTACTTTGTTTATTTAAGCAACATATTTACTAGGCATTCTTATTACTTTAGAGTTCAAAATCAGCAACAAATACAAAACCAAAAGCAGCATCACAGGTGGCATGTAAAATTACGGCTACAACTTCCCACAACAGTCAAAGTTTAGTACTTGAAAGAGAAGCCTTCTACCTTACAAACTGTTAGCAATGCATGAAAAAAAAAAAAAGCCTCCTAAAAATAACTGAACAACATCTGCGCATACAGACTACAGGTATGGTATAAATAGGATTCTGTCCCCTTAAAGATACCCCATCCCTTCTTTCCCTGGCTCTGACAGTGGTACAACAAAAGACATGCTTAAATGACAGTTTAAAGCTTCCAGAGCTAGCTCACTTGGGAATCCGATCAGTACAGAAACATCAGGATCACTTCATGCTTACTCAATAAAGTGGGCAAAGGGTTACGCAAGAAAAGTATGGTCTATAATTAAACTTTGGATAAACAGCATCAGATGGTGTCTTGTCCAGATTAAGACACTTATTCATCCCAGTCCACTGAAACCTCAGGCAAGGCACTATTCCAGCAATCTGAAACAAGTACAGACCCCTTTCATTTCTGTACACAGACACACAGAGACAGACAGACACACAGAGACAGACAGACACACAGAGACAGACAGACACACAGAGACAGACAGACACACAGACACACAGAGACAGACAGACACACAGACACACAGAGACAGACACACAGAGACAGACACACAGAGACAGACACACAGAGACAGACACACAGAGACAGACACACACAGACAGACACACACACAGACACACACACAGACACACACACAGACAGACACACACACAGACACACACACAGACACACACACAGACACACACACAGACACACACACACACAGACACACACACAGACACACACCAAAAAGTTGTACAGAATCATTTGCACCACTAGCTTAGAAAAGGGTCTGTCTCATCTACCACTCCTTCATTTCCTGTCACAGAAAACAGAAAAGTCTACTGAGTGACTGGTGACACTGGAAATTGCCTATGCAAGTTTCACATTCCTACTCACAGACACTGGCCTTCTCTTTACACACCTTCCATCAATCCTTGTCCATACCTGTCAAGTACTTAATTCTAGACCAAGTCCCCAGAGCTTGTTTACTAGATTGCTTCGAGTCCTCTCACAATTGCACTTTCCCGGCTCAGTATAATCTACTCCTGCAAAATTCCACACTATTATTTGCATTCTTATCTTTCTCCCCTCCCACTTAAACACACACAACCAACAGAAAGAGTCACGATAATGGAAAAACTTTCCTGGCCCTTCTGTGGGGGAAAATTGGATCCGAAAGTTCTGAACTACAGACACCAGTATTCACGGTGACTTTGAACTGGACATGGCAAATACATTGAAAGTAAGATTCAGCCAATAAATGGATGACTCCACATTATGAAATGACGATCTAGGGCTACAGGCCCCTACAAATGGCAATGGATTAAGGACCCTAGCTGACACTCCTTTTATCCAGGATGAAGGTGAACAACCATCCCCCAGGACAGCTGCAGGAAGAACACGAGAGGGTGGGAATACACTGCATTCAAGTTTTGCAATCCTTGAAAAGTACAGTTATGTACACTTACCATAAATGTAGATGTTAGAGTGTATTCATTGTTGCAGTCATCACATTTGGGTTATCTGCTTCCAGTAGCCCTCAGTCAGCTGATTATCAAAGTCTTGGGTCCTGCGTCGATATATATATATATATATTACACACACACACACACACACACACACACACACACACACACACACACGGTTATACCTCCAACAAAAAAGCACATACACCAAAAAAAAAAAGCTTTTAAGCATAGTAAAGAGGGACAGAGGTATATTCAAAAGAAGTTGGGGGGCTGGAGGGAGGGTAACCAGGACTGCAACAGTGAATACACTTGAACATCTACATTTATGGTAAGTGTACACAACTGTACTATGTTCTTTGTGTTTCACTGCTGCAGTCATCACATTTGGATAGATTCCCAAAGCTAAGGATGGGAGGAGGAATTTAGATAGCATTAGGACCAGCTAGAAGGCCCTACAAGACTGCAGTGGCAAAACCAGCTCTGGATTTAGAGAAAATTGGCAAATGGTAATGCTTTGTGAAAGTATGTACAGAACACCAGGTAGCAGCTTCTACGATGTCCCTGGTAGGGACACCTCTGAGAAAGGCTGCAGAGGTAGATGCAGCCCTGGTTGAGTGTGGTCTTATCCCCTGTGGGATAGGTTTTCCATGGTGCTTATAGCAGAAATAAATGCAATGGCCCATCCATTTAGAAATGGTTTGCTTTGAAATGGCCTTCCCCTCTGCCACTGCAGCAAATGCCACCAGCAGCTATTCAGATTTCCTGAGAGGTTTAGTCCTGTCCAAGTAAAATCTAAGTTGTCTGTGCACATCTGAGTGCAGTATCCGGTGGTTCCGCTTTGTTCTGTGGATTAGAAAAGAAGGTTGGCAAATGAATGGACTGATTAAGAGCCACACTGGATACTACCTTGGGCATGAAGGAGGGATTGGTCCTGAAGGACACCCTGTCCGCATGAAAGATGATGAAAGGCTCCACTGCCATAAGGGCCTGTAATTCAGACACCCTTCTTGCTGAAGTGACGGCTAAAAGGAAGGCTGTTTTCCAAGAAAGGAATTTTAACTCTGCACTTGCAGCTGGTTCAAAAGGAGCTAGAGCGAGTTTTTCCAAAACAAAGTTAAGGTCCCAGGCTGGAGTTGGGGCTCTCCTGGGTTGTCTTACGTTTTTGGCCCCCCTGAAGAACTAATCCAAAAAAAATGTTTGCTGGGCATCCAAATAAAACTCAATAAAACAAAATAAGATGTCCAAACGAGTAGTGGTCACACCATAAGCTCCACACATAAAACGATGCAAAAATGTTCATCCACAATGTTTATTAAAAAGTTAAGCTCTTTCTTCCCCTATAATATGGGGACTTCATCAGAACTAAATTCCCCTCAAATCAACCCCTCTTTATACACAAAAATAATTGAATAATTAGTTAATTACTTAAGATTAAAAAAAATTAAATTAAATATAGCAGCCTACCATTATAACTTTCTACAATAAATACTATATTAATACATTATTCATTAAAATTATGCCCGATTTAAATACATTTAAAGTACAAGTGCGGTTTTCTTTAAAACATGCACCAAAGACAAATGGTCATTTAATCCTTGTTCTGTTAAGGCATTTAGTTTAACAATCCAATAAAATTCTCTCAAATCCACATCAAGCTCCCACCAACCACCTCTTGGGTTGTGTTTAATCACTTCTAAAATTCCAAACATAAATTTTGTATCCCCTTGACAAACCAGTGAATGCTTACAAAGGGCGTTGTTGATATTTCCCTTGGCTATGGCATACAAATGCTCATATATTCTGGTACGAAATTTTCACTCTGTTTTGCCTATATAAAAATATGAACATGTTTGGCAAGTGGATACATAAACCCCCTTTGGGTCACAATTGCCCTTCTGCAATGGAGTACCCTTGATGTTACCCCCTATGTAAATCACATCTTTATTCAATACAAAGGGGCATTGTTTGCAACAACCACATCTGGTTGTTCCCTTAGTGGACATACTTCTGGGTATAATAAGATGTTCTGTCAAAAATTTAAAATTCTTCCCTGCTTCGTAAACAAACATGGGTGAATGACACAAAGTATTAAAAACTTCGGTGTTGCCTTTAAAAATAACCCAGTTTTTCTTAATCTCCCTAAGCATGCATTCTCCTGAACCATAGGGGGATTACCATACTCATGCTATATCCATCCTTGGAAAAAACCTTGGGTGGTTTTTGTTTGTGAATTATTCCACCACTAGCTAAAAGGGGCTTATATCTAGAACCCCATCTTCAACCACCTGTTTGCCACCCCATTCAGTAAACTGCTAGGATATCCTCTCACCCTAAACATTTGTGATGGTGGAAACTTCTTCCAAAAATGTTTCTCTGTTGGAGCACATTTTCCCTTCCCTTACTAACTGTACTTTATAAATATTCTTTTTAGTGTAGAAAGGATGACAACTTTGAAAATCTAAATAACTATTAGAAAAAAAAAGTTTCCTTCCTATAAATTCTAGATTCAATTTTTTTTCTCTTTAGTTATTTGGATGTGATGATTTCCAAAGAATCTCCACATCTGAAGAGTTGGTTGTAAATTTAAAAAATGGGCTTATCTGGTTAATATGCTCCAAAAAACATTTAAGATTAATGTTGAATCTTCCAAAGAATAAAACTGTCATCCAAAAATCGATGATACGTAAACCACATTTGGGAGTAAATACTTGCAAAAATGTGTTGCTTTTCCCATGAGTAAAATACCAAATTTGCATAAATGGGGGCACATGTTGCCCTCATTGCGACCCCCTGAGTTTGTTTATAAAATTCTCCCTCAAACATGAAAAAATTATTTGACAGCATATATTCCAAGACGGCCATAATAAAATTTATCATTGTAGCTGAAAAGGAAGTAAATTCCCTGATAGCACCGTAAAATAATACTAATCCCTCCTTTCAGGGAAAAGATGTAGTGAATAAATCCACTACACCTATGGTACAAAAAACTTACTTCATTATTAAACCATCTTTCATTAAATTTGGACAGAAAATTCCAGGAGTCCTTCATTAAATAATCAACAGCATATACAGAATCTTTCAAAATTCTATCCACAAACATGCACAATGCATGTGTAGAACTATTTTTTGCTGAAATTATAACCATGAAGGGTGGTTCCTGAATACTCTTGTGCACTTTTGGAATGTAGGTAACTAGGGGATGCTCAGTTTTCAAAAAAATATATAATTCTTCTGAAATAACTTTTTGGAATAAAGAACCTTCCAGGAAGAACTGAATTTTCCTGTGTGCTAAAATACATTCATTCCTGGATGAAATTTGATATTTCTCAGTATCAGAAAAGATCTTGGTTAATTCATTCACATAATCAGTGCCAAAAAAGCAACAACACACACACACACACACACACACACACACACACACACACAGGCTTCATAATCCTGTATATATTATTAGTTCTAAAATAATATAAGACAGTGTGTTCATCTTTAGTTAAATTAAACCATTTGGTGAATTTAGGATTCTTAAATTCATTTTGAATGTCTCCCGCACATGCTCTTTCAAAAGCCATTATTAAAGGGTGAAGTGGTGGGTTGAAACAACTTTTCTTCTTAAATGTCTGTTTCTGCTTTTCTCCTTGACTAATTAGCTACATCCCCTTTAAACATAATTTTTAAACTCAGTTTCCTGGTATAGAATTTTAGCTCTGTAAGAGTATCCATTGTCTCAACTTTAAAACTGGGAACAAAGTTAAACCCCTTCTTGAACAACGAAAAATATGTAGTATCTATACTTAAATCTGTGCAATTGTAAATTTTGTACCCATCTGATTTATACACATATACCATTGTTAGGTAGTCTGTATCCTGGTCTCATTGTTTGACCTGCTTTATCTGTGTTGGTTTCTGAACCCTCCCCTGTAATTCCCTCTGTTTTGTCTGGGTGTGTACATGTCCCCTAAAAAAAAACTGTCCATTTCTATTTTCAATGTGTTCCGACCTCCTAATAGGTGGAAAATTAGAATTATAATCATTCTCTGAGGAACTGCTTGAGCAGTGGATGAGAGAAAAGGGGTGGTTCTGTGTTGTAATGAGCTGAAATGGCTGAGGCATGAATTTTGATGGAGGAGAAGGAAAGGTCCTTGTGAAGCATCTCAGTTAAGTATTGCAGAATCTGAGGCAAATTGGGCGCTGTTGTGTACATCTCCTGAGTTTGGTTCCAGGAACAGAATCTTTTCCATTTTTCAGCATATGATTTTCTAGTACTAGGCCTCCTTGCCTCCAGAATGACATCCAACACTTGTTTACTGAGGGATGGTAACGGAGAGATCAGGTAATTAGCCAGGCTGCCAGGTTCAGGGTTTGAATTGGAGGATGCAAAATCTGGCCCTCCTGCTGGGACAGCAGGGTAGGGGTCTGAGGCAGGTGCCATGGGGCCAGCAGTGACACTGCGCAAGACAGGGTACCAGTGTTGGTGTGGCCAGTCTGGTGCAATCAGTATCATTCTTGGTTTGTCCCGTTTGATCTTTAGTAGTACCTTGGAAAAGAGAGGCAGCGAAGGAAAGGCATAAACTGATAAGATTTGCCCAGGTGAAGGACAGGGCATCCAATTTCCATGCTTGTTTGTGGGGAGTCCTTGTGCAGAATTTGCCCAACTGGTAGTTCTGGGGGGAGGCAAACAGGTCTATATCTGGGCTCCCCCATTTGCTTGTCAACATACTGAAAGTCTTTGGTTCCAGTTTCAACTCGTGTGGGTCCATGAGATTTCTGCTTAGTCCGTCTGCCAGTGTATTTAATTTTCCTGGCAGGAATTGTGCTTGTAGGTGCACTTGGTAGCTCAAGGCTGTGTTCCACAATGCCATGGCTAGTCCGCAGACGGGGTAAGAATGGGTACCCCCCTGCTTGTTTATGTACCACATAATAGTGGTGTTGTCCGTCTTTACCATTAGTTTTCCTGGAAGAATGTGGTCCTTGAAGGCTGTCGGCGCATTCTGTACAGCTAACATTTCTTTTTTGGATTGATATGCAGGTGCATTTGACTTGGGTTCCATTTGCCCTGAATGCACTTTCCTGCCAGGTGAGCCCCCCTGAATGCACTTTCCTGCCAGGTGAGCCCCCCCATGCATAGTCTGTTAGGGTTTGGGCAGCAGGGGGTGGTGTGAAAGGTAGTCCCTTGTTTTGATGGCAGGCCTCTGCCCACCAAATGAACTCTAGGCGTAGGCAAGGTATGACAAGAAATAGAAGTTATGTTCTTACCATAACGTTCCATGTTAGTTGTCTTCTTCTCGCCTTCTTTCTTGCTGGATGGGTTCGGAGCCGACCTCGGCTCCGACTCGGCCACTCTAAAGCTCGAGAGTTGGTTCCACCGGCTCGAGGCTCCCCTTATATCCCAAAATGCTAGGCGAGAATTACCTCGGATCTCGTTTGTGAGCTAGGCCCAGCTAATAATATAACCAGAAAAACTGGAAAAAGAATCCACCTCTATAAACAAGGGGAAGAGGAAAGGTGACCTAAAGCCTGATCTAGGAAAATATGCACAGCAGAGCATATACCTATAGCAAAGAGGTGGTAGAAAGAGAGGTCACAATCAAACTCCTCTAGGTCTGTCCAGGCCAGGGGGAAGGAGGGTGGGGCCAAGAAAGAAGGCGAGAAGAAGACAACTAACATGGAACGTTATGGTAAGAACATAACTTCTATATGTTAAGTTGTCAATCTCGCCTTCATTCTTGCTGGATGGGACCGCGTCCCTAGCACCTTGTCCCGGGTGGCCTAACGGAACAGACTCTTGAGAACAGTGGAACCAAAGTTAGCTCTATGCCTAGAAGCTAAATCCAACTTATAATGAGAATTGAAAGTGTGAGGAGTAGCCCAAGTAGCCGCTGCACAAATGGTGTCAATAGGCAGTCTGTCTTGGAAGGCTATAGAAGTAGCCAAAGCTCTGGTGGAATGGGCTTTAGGTTTGTTAGGCAGCTTTTGGTGTCTAATTTCATAAACAAGGAAATCAGAGATGTTAGCCATCTAGATAATGATACCTTTGAAACTGAAAGTCCCTTTCTGCCTTCTGCATAGGAGACAAACAGCTGGTCAGATTTTCTGAATTGTTTGGTTCTATCCAAATAGTACCTTAACTGACGATGAACATCTAGCCAGTGTAATTTTTGTTCAGACCTATTGGAATATTCTGGAAAAACACAGGGAGGTCAATGCTTTGATTTAGGTTAGGCCGAGGCTATCTTAGGCAAAAAGACGGGTTGGTTCGTAGAAGATACCCTGTCCTTATGGAACAACAGATAAGGAGGTCGACAGCTGAGTGCATGAAGTTCTGAAACTCTTCTAGCTGAAGTAATAGCTACCAGAAAGAGAGTCTTCCATGATAGCAATTTTAAAGAACAGGAGGCTGCAGGTTCGAAAGGGGGAAGAATCAAAGAACTAAGAACTAAATTTAGGTCCCAAGGAGGAGGAGGATTTCTTATAGGAGGTCTGAGTAGAAATACTCCTTTCAAAAGGCTTTGCAAAGCTTGTGGGACATTATGGCAGACTCTGAAATACCCACATGAAAATTAGAAATAGCTGCCAGTTGAACTTTAAGAGTAGAAGGAGATGAACCTGCATGGAAGAGTTCAGCTAGAAAATAAAGGACCATTTGGATGGAAGCAGTGAAAGGATCTATGTCCCTTCCTTGAGCCCAATAGGTGAAACGTTTCCACTTACTCAAATAAATCTTTCTAGTGGAAGATTTATGGGAAGCTATCAAAATATCTCGAACAGAGTGAGATATTTGAGGAAGCCTGGCTAAGGTTGGAATTGGAGGAACCAAGCAGTGAGGTTCAGAGAGGGAAGGGAGCGATGAAACTGACCCGACTGATGGATCAAAAGATCTGGAACTAGGTCCAGATGCCAAGGTCGCTCCAACAGAAAATGATGCAGAAAGGGGAACCAAACCTGTCGAGGCCAGTAAGGAGCAATGAGGATCAAAGAGGCCTTCTGAGCGATAGCTTTCTGTATCACTTGAGAGATTAGTGGGAAGGGAGGAAATGCATACAGAAGGCCCGGGGCCAAACTTGGACTAGAGCGTCTCTGCTGGGCTGGCCTGGTAAAGGGAATAGGGTGAAATAATCTCTGCACTTGCTGTTTTGGGGAGTAGCAAAAAGGTCGCAGCAAGGCTGACCCCACTTGAGAAAAATTTCTCTCACAACAGTGTCTTTCAGAGACCACTCGTGAGGCATGAGGATAGCTCTGCTCAACTTGTCCGCGATTTGATTGGACTTCCCGGGGATGTGCGTTGCTATCAGAAACCGCTGAGAAGAAATCGCCCATTGCCACAGTCTGAGTGCTTCTCGACACAGGGGGTAGGACCTGGTTCCGCCTTGTTTGTTGATATACCACACTATGGACATATTGTCCGTCTGGATTGCTATCGTTCCCAAGGGAAGAGAGTCTTGAAGGGCTTGCAATGCTAAAAGCACTGCTCTCATCTCTAGAACATTTATGTGCAAGTGGCATTCTTCTGGTTGCCATGTGCTCTGGACAGTTCTGCCCTGATAATGCCCCCCCCCACCCGATCAGGGAGGCGTCCGTTGTCAGTGTAGCAACCGGAGGGGGAGGAACAAAGGGTCTTCCCAATAAGAGCTGAGGGGAAGACATCCACCATAGAAGATGATTCCTGCATATTTGCGTGATCATAATGGTGTGGGACATCGGAAGTTGCTGGTATGACCATTGTGTGAAGAGCATCCATTGAAGGATTCTCATGTGGAATCTGGCTAACGGAAGCAAAGGAATGGCAGCCGCCATAATCCCCAATACTTTCAGAACTAACCTGGCTTTGACTCTGTTGCTGCTGAAGATGGCGAGACCAGTTTTTGTATGTCTGTTATTCTCTGATCTGTTAGCCTCGCAGACATGTTGACTGTGTCTAGAATTGCGCCTATGAAGGTAATAACACGACAAGGCGACAAAACAGACTTTTCGCAATTTATTGAAATGCCTAAATTTTGACAAATGCAAAAGGTGTAGTCCCTGGCCAATAGAAGAAGATGCTTGGTGGGAGCTGTGAGGAGCCAGTCATCCAAATATGGAAACACCTGGAATCCTTGACGTCTCAGGTGAGAAGCTACCACTGCCATGCATTTGGTAAACACCCGGGGGGCAGTGGTGAGACCAAAGGGCAGGGCCCTGAATTGAAAATGACTGGTTCCCAGCCTGAAGCGGAGGAATCTTCTGGAGCGTCTGTTCATTTTTATGTGATAGTACGCATCCTGAAGGTCTATAGAGCACATCCAGTTTCCTTTTCCCAATAGGGGAAGGATGGACTGCAGCGTGACCATCCGAAATCTTGTTTTCTTGATTGACTTGTTTAAGATACTGAGATCCAAAATTGGTCTCCAGTCACCCGTTTTCTTTGGAACTAAAAAGAACCTTGAGTAGATTCCGGATCCTTGCTGGTCTGCTGGAACTGGCTGAATTGCTCTTTTTGCAAGCAGCTTTGAAATTTCCAAAGCTGCAAGATCCCTTTGAGCGGGTGGAACATCTGGAAGGGATTTTTTTGATTGGTTTGGAATGCGAACAAAGGGAATGGAATAGCCTTCGGAAATGATGGACTGTACCCATTTGTCTTGAGTCAGGGATAGCCAGGCTTCTGGGTACAGTGACAATCTTCCCCGACTGCCTCCGAAGGTGGGCAGTCGGGCAACACCTCAGGGATGCTGAAAGGGCTTATCAGAGAAGGCTTCTCGATTGCCCTGGTTCTGGACCCCCTGCCTCTAGGGCGTCTACCATTGTTGTTCCGCCTCTGCCTCTGGCGGGAACAGACTCTGTCGTCAGGCGAAGACCCTTGAGATTGTTTGGAACCACATTTTCCCACTTTTCTGACCTTTGGGGTAAGGCCTAGAAGGAGTAGAAAACGGACTGACGGCAGAAAGAGTCTTGCCATCTGTCTCGCACCTAGTCAAGGTTTCTTTCACTTGAGGACCAAAAGAGATGATCCATCGAATGGGGAATTAGTGAATGACGTTTTAAAGGGTCCAAAGTTGCATAGCCGCATCCAGGCGTGCCTACGTAAGGCCACACCTGTCCCTGCGGCCCTGCTCGCTCCATCAGCCGCATAAGAGAGGAGGCATGGAGGAGTTGGCTATGGAGTTCAGGGTAGCCAGCTGAGTGTTCATCTTGTCTTGAAAACCCGCCGTAGGATCCTTCAACATGTCACTCGCTTCTTTGATCAAGTCCCTTTGAAGACGAGTAAAATGGCATAGGTAGTTCAGCGAACACATTGCAAATGTCGCTGACGAGAACATCCGCTTCCCGTAACTGTCCATGGACCTAGATTCCTTGTTAGGTGGATGGACAGGCACTGAAGGATCAGCTAGTTCCTTCTTAGTGGCAGCAGCAACCACCATAGCATCCACAGAAACTCCTTTTGTCAGAAACTGTTTATCTGCTGGTGCTGTAATGAATTTTGAGGGTCTCCTGGGAGTGGGGTCCACTGAATCAGGAGCCGTCCATGCCTTTTTTGCTACCACCTGCATGAGGGGGTCAAAGGGGGGAGACACCCAGGAGGTGGAAGGACGAGAGCCAAACGCCTCAAGGTACACAGATTCATCCTCCGAAGGGTTGAGGGCTGGCCAATTTCCCCTCTGCTTAAGGATTTCTAGAATGTCTGCAAATGAGACATCTTCAGAAGGGGAACGGGGGAAACCCTCGGAATCCTCTAAATCTGTGTCAGAGGTGACGGACTCAGGTGAGTCTATGTGTTTCCTCTTACACTTTCTCTTCCGAGGGGGCTCTTCTGCCAAATCAGGAGAGGCCTCGAAGAGGATGAGATCCCACAGGGGATTCCTGAGGAGCTGGCTCTCTGCGGTCCGGGATGAGGGAGTGAGTCGACTCGACCTGAGGCACCAAGAAGGGGGCGACGGAGCCGACTGTGGGGTAGAACCAGGTTCTAACACACTCCGCATGACCTCGAGCACCCCTGTCAGGCAGAGCCAGAGGTCCCCGCCCGAAAAGCTAAAACCTCCCTCGGCACAGACAGTGATGGCTCCGAGGCCGATGTCGAGCCGAACTCACCAGCGCCGAAGCCCGAGAGGAGAGGGGTCGGACAATGGTCCGATGCCACTCACCCCCTCGGAGCCGACGATGGAAGTCCGGCGCCGAGATTCTTCTAAGGAAGAAATCGGAGCCGACGATGGAGCCGAAGACAATTGTATCGGCTCCGACGCTACCACAGTCTCTGTTCTGAAACGCCCCGGCTCCGAGCTCAACGGAGTCGGAGGAGGAACATATTGAGGGGCAGGCATCGACTGATGAGTCGGGCTCTGAAGCATTTGGGCCAGTGCCTCGGACTTAAGAAGTCGACTCACTACCCTCTGAAGGTCATGGTCCGACAGCCTCGATGACCTAGAGGAGTGAGATCAATGGCTCCGTTCAGACAGCAGAGGAGATGCTGGAGCCGAATGAACGGAGCCAAGGGATGGTGACCTAGACCTCTTCCTAGATGTCGGTTCCGAAGGTCTGGTCGGAGCCGACACGGAAATTTCTAATACCTCGCTCCAGCCGGAGCCGAGGAAACCACAGAAACTGTAGACTGAGACTCATCGGCTCCAGCCGGAGCCAATGTAGACGGAGGTTTCGTAGCCTTAGGTCTCGGCTCAGTAGCTGGAGCCGAGGACCTAGAAGCCTTGGAGGGCTTTCCCGAAGAGACAGTAAGGGAACCCTCAGGCTTGAGTAAACCTCTCAGAATCAGTTTGTTTTTTCTTTCCTGCAGGACCCTGGGGCTGAAGCCGTGGCATACAGCACAGGAGTCCTGCAGGTGCAAAGGCCCCAGGCAGTAGACACAAGAAGTGTGACCGCCTGTCAGAGACATTTTCTGACAGCACGAGTCACACTTCTTGAAGCCTGAGACCTTTGAGTCTTTAGACATTTTAGAAAAGTGTAATCACACACACCCAGTCAAACACACTGATTACACCCTATCCTATTTTAAACTCAAAAATAAAACAAACTACCAAAGTTTTAAATTATGAGAAAAACACACACACACCACTAGGGGATGGAGGAAGAAGGCCTGAAGGCCCGAGGGAAGAACTTATAAGTTCTTGTGGAGAAAAAATGGGATTTTAGAGAGAAGGTGGGGGAGATTCCACTAAACTAAAGGAAACAAGTGTTAAAATTAAAATTAAAGGGGTTTAAGTACACTAACTTTAATCCAAAGTTACTCACCAAGAAGCCGGTAGAAAACCAACACCTCGATCGCTGTAGCGGCAAACGAGATCTGAGGTAATTCTCGCCTAGCATTGTGGGATATAAGGGGAGCCTCGAGCCGGTGGAACCAACTCTCGAGCTTTAGAGTGGCCGAGTCGGAGCCGAGGTCGGCTCCGAACCCATCCAGCAAGAATGAAGGCGAGATTGACAACTTAACATTCATTGTTTCCAGGTCTTGAGAATGCTAACACCATAGGCTTTTTAGATACCACTGTAGTTTCCTCATATGCAGTCTTGCATATGGAATTAGAAGAATGCAGGAGGCCATGAACCCCAAGGCTTGCAGTATTAGTCTTGCAGATAGCAGGGTTTTTGTGGCCACTTGTTTGAAGTAGTTTTTCAAATGAATGTTTCTCTGGTGTGAGGTAAGCCATCTGGAAAGTTGTATTCAAGCTTGCTCCCAGGAATATAATTTGTTGACAGGGTACCAGGTGTGATTTCTTTTTGTTTATGGTGTACCCCTGACAAGTTAGAACCCTTTGTACAAAGGCCAGATGATTCAAAAGTATGTCCTGGCTTTCTGCCTGAATTAGACAATTGTCCGGGTATGGGTATATTTGAATATTTCTTTGTCTGCAAAATGCAATAACTGGAGATAGACACTTTGGCTTATCTACTGCGCCCAGAGTATTCACAAAGGGCAGTGCAGAGAACTTTTAGTGCATGTAGCCTGCTTTGAAGCGTAGGTATCTTCTGCAAGATTCCCTGATTGGGATGTGCAGGTATGCTTCTTTTAAATCTAGTGTTGCCAACCAGGCATCTTTGCCTAGCATAGGAAGTAATTGGTGAAGAGTCAGCATCTTGAATTTTGGAATCTCCAAATAGGTGTTTAGAGTAGACAGGTCCAGGATAGGATGCCATGAATTGTCTTTTCTGGGTACCAGGAAAAGTCTCTAGTAGAAAAGTACAGTTTTGTACCTACCATAAATGTAGATGTCTGATAGACATGCAACTGCAGTCATAACATGTGGGTTGTCCTGCCTCAGGCAGCCCTCGGTCGGCCGGATTCCAAAGTCTGGGTCCGACGTCGGCTGATGTCGCATTTCTCTCCGACGTCAGAGCGGCTGGAGTACATAAGCATCAGCCGACGCCATTTTCTTCAGTGTTTCTTGCCCCAGATGCCAGGTGCCCTCCAAGGAAGGCTGTAATCAAATTGGAAGACAAAAACAGGATTCCAAACAAATAAGAGCAATAAACAAATACACCATAACAGATATCCCCATCTAAGAGTAACAGGGATAGGAGTGGACCCTAGGCATAGAGGGGTATGGAGGGAGGGAAAATCCGACTGCAGTTGCATGTCTATCGGAAATCTACATTTATGGTAGGTACAAAACTGTACTACGTCCTTCAAGAATGCAACTGCAGTCATAACATGTGGGTAGAATACCAAAGCTTAGCTGGGGGAGGAGGTATGCACTAGGAAAGAGATGGTGTGGCAATCAAACCCTGCAGGACTGCCGAAGCAAAGCCTGCTCTGGATCTGGAATATAGAGGGAGATTGTAGTGTTTGGAGAATGTATGCACGGAGCTCCATGTAGCAGCTTCTAGAATGTCCTTGGTAGGCACCCCTCTTAAAAATGCTGTAGAGGTGGCTGTAGCTCTGGTGGAATGTGGTCTGACATTGGCTGGAACAGTCTTTCCATGAAAGGAATAACAGAATCTGATGCAATGTCCAATCCATTTAGAAATAGTCTGTTTTGAAATTGCTTTTCCTTGGACTGCAGGCGCGTAAGCTACAAAAAGTTGTTCAGACTTCCTACTGGCCTTGGTTCTGTCCAGGTAGTATCGAAGTTGTCTGTGAATGTCCAAGGTATGCAAAAGTCTTTCCCCCTTATTCTCAGGATTGGGGAAGAAAGCAGGCAGATGAATGGCTTGATTTAAAGAAACCCTAGATACCACCTTTGGCATAAAAGTAGGGTTGGTCCTTAATGAAACCCTGTCTCTGTGGAAAATAATAAAGGGTGGTATTGCCATTAGGGCCTGTAGCTCCAAAACCCTTCTTGCTGAGGTAATTGCCAACAGGAAAGCTGTCTTCCATGAGAGAAATTGCAAGTCAACTGAAGCTGCTGGCTCAAAAGGAGGTAGAGTCAGTTTTTCTAAGACAAAATTGAGGTCCCAGGCTGGCACTGGGGCCTTTCTTGGTGGCTTAATGTTCTTGATTCCCCTGAGGAATTGTCTTAGTAAGGGGTGAGAGAAAACAGGAGGATCAGTGTTGTATCTAGCTGAAATAGCAGATGCATGTATCTTTATGGAAGAATATGAGAGGCCGTTCTTTAACATATCTGCCAAATATTCCAAGATAAGTGGGATGTTCAGCAATGATGCATCATGTCCCTTGCTGGTATTCCAATTGCTGAATCTTTTCCACTTTGCTAAGTAAACCTTTCTGGTGGATGGTCTTGAGCCTCTGTTAGTATCCGCTGAACTTCCTTGGAGAGAGATAAGCTGAAGTTATTTATGGGATCTCCCAGGCTGTTAGCTGCAGTGTCTGAAGGTTTGGATGCAGTGTTTCGAAATTGTGTTGAGTCAAAAGTAGAGGCCACTGAGGGAGGGCCCACCTCCTGGTGTGACATATGCTCCGTAGTAGTGGGTACCAGTGTTGTCTTGGCCAATCCGGAGCTATTATGATTCCCTTGGGCTTCTCTGCTTTGATCTTTAGTAATACTGAGGTCATCAGTGGCAGAGGTGGGAATGCATAGATTGCTAGGGAGTTCCAGTTGAATGAGAGGGCATCTATTTTCCAAGCTTTTGGATGGTATGTCCCTGTGCAAAATTTTGGTAGAAGATGGTTGAGGTGAGAGGCAAATAGGTCCACTTCTGGCTTGCCCCATGTCGAAGTGAGTTGTCTGAAGGCCTTCGGATGTAACCTCCACTCGTGTGGATCTGTGAAATTCCTGCTTAGGCTGTCCGCCAACACATTGTCTTTTCCTGGAACAAACTGGGATTGTAACTGGATGTTTAGGCTCCGTGATTTCTCCCAAAGCTGCATTGTCAGTCTGCAAAGGGGGTAAGAGTGGGTGCCCCCCTGCTTGTTTATGTACCACATCACAGTGGTGTTGTCTGTCCATATCATTAAATAGACTTGCTGGAGTTGGTGTTGAAAAGCCTCGATGGCATGCATTACTGCCAGCATTTCCTTTTGGTTTATATGCAGATGTGTTTCCTTTGGAGACCATTGTCCTTGTATACACCTGCCTTCCATGTGCGCTCCCCATCCAAGGTCTGAGGCGTCTGTAGTCATGGTCTGTGTTATCTGTGGTTTTTGAATGACATACCTGTGTTTTCCTGGCTCACCGAGGCCCACCATAGGAATTCCTTTTGTAGGCATGGAATGAGTGGTATGATTGTCTCCAAGTTGTTGCTGTGTTGAGACCAAATGCTTTTTAGGTACCATTGAAGCTTTCTCATGTGTAGTTTTGCTAATGGAACCAGTAGAATGCAGGATGTCATGTGACCCAGGGCCTGTAGGAATCTCCTTGCAGTCATCTGGGTGAGTTTTGCTAAACCTTTGAAGTAATGAGTTAACTTCTCTTGCTTGTCTTCTGTCAGGTAAGCCATCTGAGAGGCTGTGTCTAGTTTGGCTCCTAAGAAGATTATTTGCTGGGATGGCTGCAGTCTTGACTTTTGGAAGTTGACTGTGTATCCCAGAGCTTGAAGTAATCGTATGACATAATCCAGGTTTTTTGTCAACATCAATTTGTCGTCCGCTTGTATGAGGCAGTCGTCCAGGTGCGGGTAAATTTGTATACCCTGGAGCCTGCAATGAGCAATTACTGAAGCCAGGCATTTTGTAAATACTCTGGGCAGTAGATAAGCCAAATGGCAATGCTGAGAATTGATAATGCTCTGGCCCTGCAAGAAATCTGAGGTATCTTCTGCAGCTGTGTCTGATAGGGACATGCAGGTATGCCTCCTTGAGGTCCAGAGTAATCAGCCACTCCTTGCCCAGCATGGGAAGGAGTTGCTGTAGAGTCAGCATTTTGAACTTTGGTACTATGAGAAAGGTGTTTAATGCGGACAAATCCAGTATTGGTCTCCATTGAGATTCTTTTCTTGGAACAAGGAACAGTCTTGAGTAAAACCCTGTTCTTGTTCTTGTTGTGGAACTCTTTCTATTGCTTTCATTCGAGTCAGCAGAGTGATTTGCTTGATAGCCTCTGCCCTTTGATTTTGTGGTAGGTTTGGCATGCCTTGTTTTCTTGGTAAGGTATGAAAATGAAACCTGTACCCTCGGTCTATAATGTCCAAAATCCATTTGTCCTTTGTCAGTCTGTGCCAGTTTTCTGCAAACAGAGATAATTTCCGCCCAAGGGAGCTTCTAGTTGTTCCCTGGTAGGCGGTAGTAGAGGAAAGTCATTGAGTTTGTGGTTGTTGGGCAGGTGAAACCCCTGCATCACTTCTTTGGTTTCCTGGCTGCCATTGTCGCCCCTGTAAGGGCCTCTGTATTGGCCTCTTCCTCGCCACGCCTGTTCTTACCCCTTTGAAACTTTTCTGGATTAGGAAAGGACCAGTTTTTTGAAGGCCAATTCCTACTGAATCTGGGGGGTTGAACCTGGAGGAAATCTTTCACAGTCCGAACTGATTTTGCTTTTTCTTCGATGGTCTTTAACACATCCTTAGCATTTGCACCAAAAAGCTTGTTCTTTTCCAAAGGTGCATCCAGAAGTTTTGCTTTTACATGATCTGGCAGAGATTGATCTTTTAACCAAGCATGTCTACGAATCACTGCCCCTGTCATAGCTGCCCTACATGAAGCTTCCAGTGCATCATATCCACACTGCAGGAAGTGATTGCTTACTTGCTGAGTGTTATGTACAAGCTTCCTGCAAAGTCTTCCTGTCTAAAGGATCAGGAGAAGCTAATGTTTTTTGTAAATCTTCTAAGAGATAATCCTGATATTGTAACATATGAAAGAGGCAATTTAAAGCTCTCATAGATAAGGTAGTGGATGTGTAAACCTTTTTGCCCCATCTCTCTAATGACCTTGCTTCCCTGTTGGAGGGCAAAGGATTTTTGAGGTGGAGGCTGAAACTCCTTTAGGCCCCTGTGAAATAGTTTCCAAATCAGCAGTATGGGCCCTGAATAAATGGGAATGAGTTTCTGGGACCCTGTAATACCTGTCTGGCTTGGCTGGAGCAGGAGGAAGAGAATCAGGGTAGCACTAGAGTCAGAATACAAATCATCCAGAACATCAAGTACAGGAGGAATAGCTAAGGGCCTGTGCTGAGGCTTCTTAAGAAAAGTCCTAAGGCGTTTCCTAGAATCAGAATATTCCTGACCCTGCCATTTGAAATGTTCCCTCATGGTGTGCAGAACTTCCCCAAAAGAAATATCCTCAGGTGGGGAGGCCGAAGGGATGGAATCTTCTGCATCCGAGTCCTCATAGGTCTGGAAGAGCTCTTCCTGGCTATCAGAGTGGACAGAGCCCTCAGAGTCTTCATCTGAAGGAGTAGGGTCAGAGGGTTCAACCCGGGGCCTTTTATCAGGAGGAGGCTGGGATGCTCTCTCAGGATGGGCTTGTGAACCTCTAATCATGGAAATTAAATCAGCAGCCATGGACATAATTTGTGTCTCCGGAGTCGGCTGAGGTAAGGATTTAGAAGTAATGCTTTGTTTTGCTGGCTGCCTTAGCCCTAGTGTAGGCCTTAATAGACATGGCCATAGGAGGCCTGGCAGCTCCACATGCAGGAGTGACCTTGTCTACAGCAATGGTCTCGGGCATTTCCTCGGTTTCGGTATCGGGAGGAAAGTCTATAACTGGTGTCTGAGTAATGTCTGGAATCGGAGTCGTCGGTAATGCGGTGTCTTCGGTTCGGAGCGGTGGAGAGACCGTCTCAGAGGGAACCGGAGCACTCGCGCTAGGTTTTGGAGTGGGGTTGGTGGTAGACGCGGGCCGAGGATGTCGTCCCGGTCTTTTCGCTTTTTGGGAGTTTGCGATGTCGGAAGATCCGACGGCATGGTGTAGGCAAATTTATCGCCGAAAAAATCTTCAGCAAACTCCGCCCGGCACCTGAGAGTGCGCTTGTTGAAGCGAGCACAGGCTACACAGGCCGAGACGTTGTGGTCTGGGTCCAGGCAAGGGAGGCAGTAAGAGTGGAAATCCTTATGAGGTATTTGTTTACCACAAAAAAGACAATTGTTAACTTTTTCAGTAATTTCTGACATCAGCTGAGGCAAGAAAAGGTCCCCAACGGGGTGCTTAACTTTTTTGATGACTTTGGTATCGTAGAATACAGGAGCTGACCGACCGGCACTTGCGAACTGCTTCTGCTTCGGGCACTGCGCGGCATGAAAGACGGAAGAAAATGGCGTCGGCTGATGCTTATGTACTCCAGCCGCTCTGACGTCGGAGAGAAATGCGACATCAGCCGACGTCAGACCCAGACTTTGGAATCCGACCGACCGAGGGCTGCCTGAGGCAGGACAACCCACATGTTATGACTGCAGTTGCATTCTTGAAGGACATCCTTGTCCCTTTTCCTGGTATCAGTTGTATAGCCCCCATGCTTGAGAGAGAAAGTACTTGTTTTTGAGCCTCTGCCCACTGATTTGGGGGTAGGTCCGGCCACCCGCTTGGTGTTGGCAACGTGTGGAAGTGAAATCTGTATCCCTGGGACACTATTTAAAACCCATTTGTCCTAGATAATGAGCTCCCAATTCTTTGCATGAAGAGCAATTTTTCCCCCTAAAGGGGCAGTCAGTTGATAAGTGCTTGGAAATTTTAAAAGGAAGTCATTTAGACAGTTTACCATTGGGGGGGGGGGTCTTATTATTCCCAGATTTGGAAGTGGAGGCCCACCACTGCTTAGTACAATGTCCCCTGGGACTGAAACCTGGGGTTTTTGCTGTGTCTGGCTTTGGCTTGAGAAGACCTGGAAGGGGCTGGAAAGGACCAATTCTTAGAGTGCCAGTGTCTACTAAATCTAGGAGGCTGAACTTGGAAAAAAAAAATCTTTAACAGTTTGCATAGATTTAGCTTTATCTTCCATCTTTTTAAGAACTTCCTCAGCCTTGTTGCCAAACAGGCAGTTCCGATTTAAAGGAGCATCCAACAATTTAGCTTCAACATGATCAGGCAACGATTGCTCTTTGAGCCAAGCATGCCTGCTGAGCACAGACCCAGTAACAGCAGCCCTGCAAGAGGCCTCTAATGAATCAAAACCACATTGCAAAGTATGTTTTCCAACTTGTTCAGCAGAATGCATTAAATCCTGTAATTCTTTACTTTCCACACAGTCAGGAATCTACATCATTTTCTGTTTAAGCAGTCCAGTAACATGTTGTTGATACTTAACTGGCAGTTTAAAGCCCTAATGGCCAAGGTTGCAGAAGTGTAAACCTTCTTACCCCATCTATCCAGCGCCCTGGAGTCTCTATCAGAAGGGGTAGGATTTTTAGCAGAAGCCTTAATGCCCCTGGGCCCCTGTGAAATAGTCTCTGGATCTGCAACAGGATTTTTAAAAAGGAACTTGTGGGATTCAGGGACCCTGTAGTATCTGTCAGGTTTTCTGGGAGCAGGAGGCAGGGAATCAGGAGCCGAACTAGATTCCGAAAAAGCATCATCAACATAGTCTAGTACAGGAGGAATAGCTAAAGGCCTATGCTGAGGGAAGAGAAGGAAATCCCAAGCCTCTTTTAAATCAGAAAAATCCTGGCTTTCCCAGTGGAAATGCTCCCTTAGAGTATGCAAGGTTTCCCCAAAAGAAAAATCCTCAGGAGGGGAAGCAGAGGGAATAGAGTCGTCTACATCAGAATCTTAAGTAGATAAGGGCAAATCCAGATCAGAAAAAACTAAATCCTGATCAGAAGATTCATAATCAACTTCAGGCCTAGGCCACTTAGAAGGGGGGGGGGGGGTTGGCTACCCCTGATTAGAGTTATTAGATCTTCAGCCATTCTTATAATTTGTTTTTTAGGCATAGAGACCTGAGCATGTGGCCTGGGCATCAGTTTTTTAGGCATAGATCGAGATTTAGGCCTAAGTGAAGAAGGAGGTCTCCATTTAATATGCAAGTCTGTAGGCCAATACACCCTCAGAAGCCGGTGCCTGCACAGCGGCTCCGGACCCATCCAAGGTAGAGACATCCACGGGTTCCACAGTTGAAACATTTTGCGGCATACCGGACGCAAAATGGGTCTCAGCAGAGGCCTGTGAATCAGAAGTAGTGGGCATCAGGGGCTGCGAAAGCGCCTCACTGAGTACCAGCGAACTGGCGATTGGCTTAGAAGCAGCATAGTCAGCAGTTTTGGACCTCGGCGGCCTGTCTGTCTTTATCTTTGCGTTTTTTTTCAGAATCCCAGTAGTCGGATGGCTAACCAACATTTCTGGATAATTAAACAAAGAACCAAAATATTTACAGGCGAAAATATACAGACGACGGACAGTGCACTGATTAAATAAAGCACAAAACCGACAGCACAGTACGTCGTGGTCAGGGCCTAGGCAAGGAATACAGTACGAATAAAAATCTTGGTATTTGCTTTCCACAAGTAATGCAATTATTAACTTACTGACATCGGTAAGGAGCAAGAAAAACTTTCCCCAATGGGGTACTTCGCTTTAGTTGAAGACTTCGGTTCTGAAACTCGAAAACAAAAATTTCAGGAGTCGGCCGACCGGCACTTGTGAACTGCTTCTGCTTCAGGCACCGCACGGCAAGAAAGACTGATGCAATAGCGTCGGCTGCATGTTTTATACCCCTGACGACATGGAAGAAGGGACCAGCAACTGACACAGGACCCAAGACTTTGTTAATCAGGCCAACTGAGGGCTACCTGCAAGCAGATAACTCAAATGTAATGACAAACAGTGAAACACGAACAACATCTCCAGGTTGCAGCTTCCAGAATGTCCCTGGTAGGGACTCACCTGAGAAATGCTGTAGAGGTGAAGTAGCCCTAGTGGAATGTGTTCTGATCCCCTGTGGTGTAGGTTTTCCATGGTGCTTGTAGCAGAAATGGATGCAGTGTGCTATCCATTTGGAAATGGTTTGTTTTGAAATGGCCTTACCCTCTGCCCCTGTAGCAAAGCTGACTAGCAGCTGGTCAAATTTTCGGAAAGGCTTAGTCCTGTCAAGGTAGAACCTGAGCTGTCTGTGCACGTCCAAGGAGTGCAGGATCCCTTCCCCTTTATTCTGAGGGTTAGGGAAGAAGGTTGGTAGATGGATGGATTGGTTTAGAGCCACACTGGACATCACCTTAATTATAAAAAAGAAGTTATGTTCTTACCATAACGTTCCATGTGGAGTGTTCATCTCGCCACACGGGTTCGGAGCCGATCCTCGGCTCCGAGTCGGCCGCATAGCAAAGCTCTGCATCTTAGAGAAGCTCGAGACCAGGCTATATCCCACAATCCTCCCTGCCATTACTCAGATCTAGTTTGCAAGAAAACCAGACTAACAATAACCCTGAGGTGCTAAGGCTACATACTGCCACAAAAATTCAGAGACACCATCTCACTGACAAATTAACTAAGGGTAACGAAATATACCCGGAAGAGGTAAAGACATGTGGACCAGACTCTAGTCCTATTCGTTCTTCCAAACACGTGAGGGAGGGAAGGGGGGGAATGTAAGAACAAAGGCAAGATGAACACTCCACATGGAATGTTATGGTAAGAACATAACTTCTTTATGTGAGAGTGTTCAATCTCACAGTTTGTTCTTACACACGGGTAGCGTCCCTAGCTCTGTCATCCAGAGTGACTCATGGAAGAACGTTCCTGAGCACAGTGGAACCAAAAGATGTCCTGTCTTTGGAGGCTTTGTCAACCCTATAATGGGTGATGAAAGTATGTGGTTTAGACCACGTGGCTGCTGCACAAATCGTGTCCAAAGGCAGGCGAGCTGCATGAGCCAAGGAAGTGGAGACGGACCTAGTAGAATGGCCTTTTGGTTTGGTGGGCAAGGCCTGATTTGACTTAGAATACACAAAGGCTATACAATCAGTAAGCCATTTAGAAAGCGTACGTTTTGTAACTGCCATGCCCTTTTTATTGTCTGCAAATACAACAAAAAGTTGATCTGTTTTTCAGTAGTCTTTAGTCCTGTCCAAATAAAATCTTAGCTGTCTGTGGACATCTAACTTGTACAGCATATATTCCAACTTGCTGGTATGGTTTTTGAAAAAAGCAGGGAGTTCAATGGACTGATTAATATTTATGACAGAACATACCTTAGGAAGGAAGGATGGATTTGTTCGTAAAGAAACTATCCGGGTGAAAAATTAAGTAAGGCGGTTTAATTGACAGTGCTTGCAGCTCTGACACTCTCCAAGCTGAAGTAACCGCTACAAGAAAAAGTCTTCCACGACAAAAACTTCAGGAGGCAAGAAGAGGCTGGTTCGAAGGGTGGCAACATTAGTTGTGACAACAACAAATTTAAATTCCATGGGAATAAAGGGTCTCTGACGGGCGGTCGAAGATGGAAGGAACCTTTCATAAAAGCCTTACAAAGCCTGTGGGACATAATAGAAGAACCGTCCTCACCAATATGGAAGTTAGATATGGCCGCCAACTGTACTCTTAGTGTGGAAGTAGAGGCTCCTTCGTGGAAAAGGATGGAAAGAAATTCTAGAACTTTATGTAAAGGAGCAACCAGGGGGTCCAAGTGTTGACTAGATGCCCAGTACACAAAGCGTTTCCATTTACTCTTGTAGAGTTTTGTGGTGGAAGCCTTATGAGAGGCAACCAAAATGCTGAACTGCGGAGAAAGTAGATCAGACCTGGCTAGGTGGGGAAGTGGAGCAGCCAAGCTGCTAGTTTGAGGATAGAAGAGGCGGGTGAGGAACTCCCGAATGTGTCAGTAGATCTGGTACTGGGTCCAGGATCCACGGTTCCTCTGTTTGATGGGCTCGAAGAAAGGGGAACCATATCTGTCGAGGCCAGAATGGGGCTATGAGTATAATTGTCCTTTGCAGGTGCATGGCTTTCTGAAGAAATTTGGGAATCAAGGGGTAGGTGGAAAGGATATAGGAGACCGGGGGCCAATCGTGTATCAGTCGTCCCTGGGGACATCCCCTGGAGGGTAGAAGGGCAAAATAGCTTCTGCATTTGGTATTCATCGGGAGGCGAATAGATCGCAGCAAGGCTGGCCCCATTTGCGAAAATTCTTTCCGTCACTTGTAGTTTGAGGACCACTCGTGAGGTAACAGGATGGCTCTGCTCAACCTGTCCACAATGACGTTGGATGACCCGGGATGTGCGTATCTATGAGAAAGCCACCCATGCACTTTGCCCATTGCCAAAATCTCATGGCCTCTCTGCATAATGGGTAAGATCTGGTTCCCCCTTGTTTGTTTATGTACCAGACTACAGACATGTTGTCTGTCTGAACTGCTACTGTTCCTAAAGGTAGGAGGGTTTGAAAGTGTTGCAACGCCAAGAACACCGCCCTCATTTCCAGAACATTTATGTGCAGGTTGTACTTCATGTTGGACCATTCCCCTTGGACTGTTCTTCCCTGAAAAAGTCCCCCCCACCCTATCAGGGAAGCGTCCGTGGTTATAGTGGCCGTCGGATTCGGTAGAACAAATGGAAGACCCATAGTGAGATCCTGGCTGGACACCCACCATGAGAGATCTCGCTTGCAAGAATCTGTTATCAGAATCTCGTGCGTTAGGGGTAACTGCTGGAACGACCACTGCGTGAACAGCAGCCATTGGTGGAGCCTCATGTGCAATCTTCCCATGGGAACTGCAATCAGGGATGCTGCCACGAGTCCCAAAACCTTCAACACCAATTTGGCCGGGGCTTTCCTGCATTGCAGTAGAAGAAGAACCTGTTCCTTGAGGGATGAAGCCCTTACTTGAGGGAGCTTTACCAATGTTAAGCGCGTATCTAGGTCCTCTCCGATGAATAAAATATGCTGTGAGGGCAGTAAGACAGATTTTTTGAAGTTTATGGAAATCCCTAGGTGAGAACAAAGGTTGACTGTATAGTTTCTGACTTGTATGAGGCGACGCTCGGTGGTGGCAGTGAGGAGCCAGTCGTCCAGATAGGGAAACACCCGGAATCCTAGACATCTCAAGTGAGACGGTACCACTGCCATGCATTTGGTGAATACCCTGGGGGCTGAGGTGAGCCCAAAGGGCAGGGCTCGAAATTGAAAATGACTGGCTCCCAGCGGGCGCAGGTGATCTCTGGACGTTCTGGCCATCTTGATGTGGTAGTACACGTCCTTGAGATCTATCGAGCACATCCAGTCGTCCTTCTGCAAAAATGGAAGGATCGATTGAAGCGTGACCATCTGGAACTTTTCCTTCTTCACGAAGGTATTGAGATTGCTGAGATCCAAAATGGGTCTCCAGTCCCCTGTCTTTCGGAACCAAAAAGTACCTTGAGTAAGTTCCGGATCCTTTTTGGTCTGCCGGGACTGGCTGAATGACTCTTTTTGAGCAGCTTTGAAATTTCTATTGCTGCTGGGACTCGCATGAGCGGGTGGCACATCTGGAGACCTTCTTTGTTGGGGTGGAGTTGACATAAAGGGTATTTTGTATCCTCTGGTTACAATGCTTTTTACCCAGGAGTCTGAGGTGAGTTAGCCAGGCCTGTGGGTATAAAGCCAAGCGACCCCCGACTGCCTCCAGAGCAGGACAGTCGGGCCCCCATTCAGTAGTGCTGGAAAGGCTTACCAGGGATAGTATCCCTGTCGCCTTGGTTCTGCGGACCCCCTCTGCCACCAGGGCGGCGTCTTCCATGTCTGCCCCCCCCTCTGCCTCTGGGGGGGTTCACTCTGTGTGGCCTGGAAAGATCCCAGAGTTCTACGGAACCACATTTTTCCGCCTCGTTGCCCTTTGGGGTACGGTCTAGATGGAACGGAAAAACTGACTCCGACAGCAGACAGAGTCTTTCCTTCCTGCTCACACCGAGTTAGTCTCTTTCACTTTGGGCCCAAAAAGAGTGGCACCATCAAAGGGGGCGTTGGCGAAAGAAGACTTGAAGGCTTCTGCAAAAGAGCACAGCCGCATCCAGGATTGTCTTCGTAGAGCAATCGCTGAAGCTGCGGCCCTACTCGACCCTTCAGCCGCATACGAGATGAGCCTCATGGACGAGTTCACTACGGAGGTAAGGGTGTTAAGTTGTGCTGTTAACTTATCTTATCTGTCTAACAACAGTTTTCTCTGGTCCGTGCTCTCTGAACGATGTGACCCGTTGCAGCAGCAAACTAGATCTGGGTAATGGCAGGGAGGATTGTGGGATATAGCCTGGTCTCAAGCTTCTCTAAGATGCAGAGCTTTGCTATGCGGCTGACTCGGAGCCGAGGATCGGCTCCGAACCCGTGTGTAAGAACAAACGGCGAGATTGAACACTCTCACATGGATAGGTTAGACCAGAGGGAGACCTGTCAGCATGGAAAATAATGAAGGGTTCCAGAGCCATTAATGCCTGTAACTCAGCTGAAGTTATGGCTAAAAGCAATGCTGTTTTCCAAGAGAGGAATTTTAACTCTGTTGAGGCAAAAAGCGTGAGCTTTTCCAGTGCAAAGTTAAGGTCCCAGGCAGGGATGGGTGCTCTCCTAGGGGGCCTTAAGTTGTTAGCCCCTCTCAGGAACTGTCTGATGAGAGGGTGAGAAAATAGAGGTAGCTCAGTATTATAACGAGCCGAGATGGCAGAAGCATGAATCTTAATGGAGGAGAAGGATAGGCCTCTGTGTAGTAGCTCTGCTAGGTAATCCAGGATTAGAGGTAAGGAGGGCACTGTTGTGTCCTTTCTTTTAGACAGATTCCAAAGAACAATATCTTTTTCACTTTTCAGCATAGGATTTCCTAGTACTAGGCCTTCTGGTTTCAAGAAATGATGTCCAGCACCGGTTTGCTGAGGGTCGCTGGTGAGGTATTCAAGGGATAAGCCAGGCTGCAAGGTTTAGGGGGTTTGCAATTGTGGATGTAAAATCTGTCCCTCCTGCTGAGACAGCAGGGTAGGAGTCTGGTGTAGTTGCCAGGGTGGCACCGTTGTCAGGCTACATAGGAGTGGGTACCAGTGCTGGCACGGCCAGTCTGGGGCAATAAGAATTACCCTTGGCCTGTCCTGTTTTATCTTGAGTAGTTCTCTTTGAGAGAAGGGACAGCAGGGGAAGGCAAAGATTGAGAGGTTTTCCTACTGGTAGGATAGGGCATCCACCTTTCAGGACCTGCTGTGAGAGGGTTCCTGATGCAGTATTTGCTTAAATGGTGGTTCTCGGAGGCAAATAGTTCCACCTCCAATGTCCCCCACCTCTGGATCAGAAGGTTGAAAGTGTTGGGTTAAAATTTCCACTCATGTGGGTCTAGGAGATTTCTGCTCAAGTCATCTGCCAGTGAATTTTGTTTGCCTGGCAGGAATTGAGCTTATAGATGTACTTGGTTGCTCAAGGCTGTGTTCCACAAGGCCACGGCTAACCTGCAGAGTGAGTAAGAATGGGTTCCACCTGCTTGTTTATGTACCACATAATTGTGGTGTTGTCTTGTTTTTTTCAGCAGTTGTCCTGGAAGGATTAGGTATCTTAAAGCTGTCAGCATTCTGTACAGCTAGCATCTCTTTTTTTTATTAATGTGCAGGAAATTCTGTCCTGGGCTCCAGTGGCCCTGAATGCATTTGCCTGCCATGTGAGCCCCCCATGCATAGTCTAATGCATCTGTTGTCAGGGATTGGGCGGCGAGGGGTTGAGTGAAATGCAGTCCCTTGTTGTGGTTGCATACTTCTGCTCACCAAAGGAATGCTGCCCTTAGGCAAGGTATGATAGGAATGACTGTTTCCAGGTCCTGATAATGTTGGCACCAAAGACTTTTTAAGTACCATTGAAGTTTCCTCATATGCAGTCTTGCATATGGAATTAGCAGAATACATGAGGCCATGAAACCTAGGGCTTGCAGTATTTTTCTTGCAGATAGCAGTGTTCTGGTGGCAATTTGTTTGAAGTAGTTTGTCAGATAGACCTGTTTTTCTAAAGTGAGAGATGCCATCTGGCAATCACAATCTTTTGACTGGGTACCAATTGTGATTTCTTTTCGTTGATGGTTACTCCAATGAAGTGAGAAGGCTTTTTACAAATGCCAGGTGCTGAAGTAGCAATTCCTGACTGTCCACCTGAATCAGGCAGTCATCCAAGTATGGGAAAATCTGGATATTTCTCTGCCTGCAGTATGCAATGGCTGGAGCTGTGAATAATCTGTGCGCAGTAGATAAGCCAAAGGGAAGTGCAGAAAACTGATGGTGCATAGGGCCTACCCTGAAACATAGATATTTCCTGCATGACTCCCTTATGGGGATGTGCAGATAAGCTTCTTTTAAGTCTAGAGTGACTAACCAGGCATCCTTGGCTAGCATAGGGAGAAGCTGTTGCAGGGTAAGCATCTTGAATTCTGGGACCAACTGAAAGGTGGAGAGAACTGAAAAATCTAGGATTGGGTGCCAACAGCCCTCTTTTCAGGGGACCAGGAAAAGTCTTGAGTAGAAACCCTGACCTCTTTGTTCTACTGCAACAGGTTGAATAGCTCTGATATTGAGCAGGGAAAGTACTTACTTTTCAGCCTCTGCCCACTGGTTTGGAGGAAGGTCTGGAAATTTAATTGGCAGTGAATAGAAGTAGAATTTGTACCCCTGGGATACAATGTTGAGGACCCATCGGTCCTGAGTAATGGACATCCAGTTTTGTGCATTAAGGGCAAGTTTTCCTTCTAGGGGCACAAGCAGTTGGGCAGGGCTGGGAAGCTGAATTGAGAAGTCATTGTGAACTTTTTCCATAGGGGGCGACTTACCACTCCATGTTTTTGTTTAGATCTCTGTATAACCTGTTTCCCTTGGGTCTTGTTTGGGAAGGCCTGGAAGGGGCTGGAAAGGACCAGTTTTTCTTGAAGGCCAATGCCTACTGAATCTAGGTGGTTGCATTTGTAAGAATTCTTTAACAGTTTGCATAGATTTAGCTTTTTCTTCCATCTTTTTAAGAAAGTACAGTTTTGTACCTACCATAAATGTAGATGTTCGAGTGTATACACTCTGCTGCAGTCATTACACTTGGGTTATCATGCCGTCAGTCGGCCAGAGTTCCAAAGTCTTGGTCCGGCGTCAGTTGCTATCGCTTCTTTCCTGACGTCAGTGCGCCAGGGGTATACAAGATGCAGCAGACACCATTTTCTTCAGTTTTTCTTGCCCCAGATGTCAGGTGCCCCCAAAAAGGTAGGCAATGTAAATTGCTAAAAAATACATAAGAAAAGCAATCAAAAACTTTCATTTACACAGCAAATACTCCCCCATAGGTAGCAAAGGGTAGAAGGTCTCGGTAAGTACCAGCAAGTAAGAGGGGAAGGAGGGAGGGTAACCTAGACTGCAGCAATGTATACACTCGAACATCTACATTTATGGTAGGTACAAAACTGTACTATGTTCATCGTGTTACACTGCTGCAGTCATTACACTTTGGTAGAATCCCAAAGCTGAGGTAGGGTGGCTGGTTCTATAAGGCATTAGAGGTGGCTATAAGGCCCTGCAGCACTGCAGTGGCAAAGCCAGCTCTGGATTTAGAGTAAAGAGGCAGATGGTAATGCTTGGTGAAGGTATGTACAGAACTCCAGGTTGCCGCTTCCAAAATGTCCTTGGTAGGCACTCCTCTGAGGAAGGCAGTTGAAGTGGCTGTTGCCCTGGTGGAATGAGAGCAAATGCTGTTAGGCACAGTTTTCCCATGGTGTGTATAGCAGAAATGTATACAGTGTCCTATCCATTTTGAAACGGCTTTTCCCTGTGCTCCTGCAGCATATGCTACAAACAAGTGCTCAGTTTTCCTGAAAGCTTTCGTTTTGTCCAAGTAGAAGCGTAAAGTACAGTTTTGTACCTACCATAAATGTAGATGTTTGAGTGTACACCCTGCTGCAGTCATCACACTTGGGTTATCCTGTCTTCAGGCAGTCCCGCAGTCGGCCGGAATGCCAAAGTCTTGGTCCGGCGTCGGTTGCTGTCGCTTCTTCCCTGATGTCAGTGTGCCAGGGGTATATATAATGCATCCAACGCCATTTTCTTCAGTTTTTCTTGCCCCAGATGTCAGGTGCCCCCAAAAAGGTGGTCAGTAATTAGTACTAAATTAAGTAATTTTTGCACAAACACAAAATCCCTCCAGCTATAAGAAAATACGTCAGGAAGGTATTGTACAGATTTTAGCCAGTTAGATCAGAGGGGATGGAGGGAGGGTAACCTGGACTGCAGCAGGGTGTACACTAACATCTACATTTATGGTAGGTACAAAACTGTACTATGTTCATCGTGTTACCCTGCTGCAACATCACACTTGGGTAGAATCCCAAAGCTAAGGATGGGTGGAGGAGTTATAGAGGGTAAGAGGAGGCTAGAAGGCCCTGCAGAACTGCAGTGGCAAAGCCAGCTCTAGTCTTAGAGTAAAGTGGTAAGTGACAGTGTTTGGTAAAGGTGTATACTGAACTCCAAGTTGCAGCTTCCAAAATCTCCTTGGTAGGAACCCCCCCTGAGGAAGGCTGTAGATGTAGCTATTGCCCTGGTAGACTGGGGCCTAATGGTAGCAGGTACTGGTTTTCCATGATGGGTATAGCAAAAACGAATGCAATGTCCTATCCATTTGGAAATGGTCTGTTTTGATATGGCCTTCCCTTGTGACGCTGTAGCATAGGATACAAAGAGCTGGTCAGATTTTCTGAAAGCCTTAGTTTTATCCAAGTAGTAACGAAGTTGCTGCAGGAGTCTTTCTCCTTTGTTCTGTGGATTTGGGAAGAAGGTGGTTAAGTGGATGGTTTGATTTAAAGCCACACTGGAAACCACCTTAGGCATGAAGGAAGGATTAGTTCATAGAGAAACTCTGTCTTGATGGAAAATGAGGTAAGGTTCTACTGCCAGTGCCTGCAGCTCTGAGACTCTTCTAGCTGAAGTTATTGCTAGCAGCAGGGCAGTCTTCCATGACAGAAATTGTAGATCTGCAGAGAAAGCTGGTTCAAAGGGAGGTACCGTACGTTTTTCCAGAACAAAATTGAGGTCCCATGTTGGTGTAGGTGCTCTCCTGGGGGGCCTAATGTTTTTTGCCCCTCTGAGGAACTGCCTTAGAAGTGGATGCGGAAATAAGGGTGGATCAATATTGCAATGGGCTGAAATAGCTGATGCATGGATTTTAATGGAAGAAAAAGAAAGTCCTTTG
This sequence comes from Protopterus annectens, assembly GCF_019279795.1. Taxonomy (NCBI): domain Eukaryota; kingdom Metazoa; phylum Chordata; order Ceratodontiformes; family Protopteridae; genus Protopterus; species Protopterus annectens. Next base: position 710,708,683 of record NC_056749.1, on the reverse strand, counting down.
TGCAACATCTCGGTTAAATACTGTAGAATCTGAGGCATGTGAGGCTGAAGTATGTTTTGGCTTTTAGCTTGGTTCCAGGCACAAAACCTTTTCCATTTATCCGAATAGGCCTTCCTGGTGCTGGGCCTATTAACTTCCAGAATAACATCCATAACTGCTTGGGAAAGAGGAGCTGCCTGGATGCTTAGGTGATCTGCCATGCAGCCAGATTTAAGGTTTTGAGTTGCCTGTGAAGAATCTGATTGTTTTGCTGTGTGAGCAAATGGGCAATTTGTGGTAAAATCCAAAGTGGGCGCTGGGCCATATTCCTCAATAGTGGGTACCAGTGCTGGCGTGGCCAGTCTGGGGCTGAGTATCAGTTGTGGTCTCTCCTTTCTGACTTTCAGAAGCACCTTTGTGAGGAGAGGCAATGGAGGGAAGGCATATACTGTCAGGTTTTTCCAACTGAATGAGAGTGCGTCCACTTTCCAAGCTTGATGGTGAAGTGTCCTTGTACAAAATTTTGTTAGTCGATAGTTTTGAGGACTGGCAAACAGGTCTATGTCTGGAAGACCCCATTTTTGAGTTATCATTGTAAATACTTGTGGATTCAGTTTCCACTAGTGGGGATCCATGATGTTTCTGCTTAGGTCGTCTGCCAGTGTGTTCTTTTTTCCTGGCAGGAATTGAGCTTGTAACTGAACTTGGTAAGCCAGAGCTGTGTTCCACAAGGTCATTGCTTGCCTGCATAGAGGGTAGGAATGAGTACCCCCTTGTGTATGTACCACATTACTGTGGTGTTGTCCGTCCTTATTGTAAGTTGTCCTGGATGCAATAGATTCTTGAAGGCTGTCAGAGCATTCTGTACAGCTAGCATCTCTTTTTGATTGATGTGCAGATTCCTTTGATCTGCAGTTCATACGCCTCGAACGCACTGTCCTGCTAGGTGTGCCCCCCAGGCGTAGTCCGATGCATCTGTTGTCATAGTTTGCCTGGCTGGGGGCAAGGTGAAACGCTCACCCTTGTTGAGGTGACATGCCTGTGACCACCATAGAAACTGCTGTTGCAGGCAGGGAATGAGCGATATTGTGTCCAAGCTGTGGCTGTGTTGAGACCATACGCTTTTTAGGTACCACTGTAATTTCCTCATATGCAGCTTTGCAAACGGTATTAGTAGTATGCAAGATGCCATGAAGCCCAAGGCCTGCAGAACTTTTTTTTCTTGCAGGTAGTTGGGTCTTTGTCGCCATTGTTTTGAAATATTGAGTCAGTTGTAGTTGTTTGTCTGGTGTCAGATAAGCCTTCTGGGCAGTTGTATTCAAGCTGGCACCCAGGAATGTCATGTTTTGTGAGGGTACTAGTTTTGATTTCTTTTCATTTACTGTGTACCCTAGGCAACTTTACAAAAGCCAGATGTTGTAAGAGGGTGTCCTTGCTTTCTGCTTGGATGAGGCAGTTGTCCAGGTATGGGTATATTTGAATTCCTCTTTGTCTGCAGTATGCAATTACTGGTGCCAGGCATTTTGTGAAGACCCTGGGCGCAGTAGATAAGCCAAAGGGCAGTGCAGAGAATTGGTAATGGGTTGAACCTGCAATGAAACGGAGGTATCTTCTGCAACTTTGTCTGATAGGGACATGCAGGTATGCCTCCTTGAGGTCCAATGTTACTAGCCATGCTTTCTTGCCCAACATGGGAAGAAGCTGCTGTAGTGTTAGCATCTTGAATGTGGATACTTGTAAGAAGGTGTTTAGAATTGAAAGGTCCAGAATTTGTCTGCAGGCATTGTCCTTTCTGGGAACTAGAAAGAGTCTTGAGTAAAATCCTTGGCCTTGCTCTGGAGTAGGTACCAGTTGAATGGCTCTCATGTCCATGAGAGCTGTAATTTGTTTTTGTGCCTCTGCCCATTGATTTTGTGGCAGGTTTGGCATTCCTCTTTTCATTGTAAAGGTGTGAAAATGGAATCTGTATCCTCGTGAAATTATGTCTAGGACCCATTTGTCCTTTGTGACAATGTGCCAGTTGTCTGAAAAAAAGTGTGAGTTTTCCTCCCAAGGGGGCTGCCAAGAGAGTGTTGCTTGGCCAGATGAGGTGCAAGTCACTGAGCTTGCCTTCTGGTAGTTTGGGACCTGTCTTCTCCTCCCTTCTGTTGCAGTGCCCCATTGTCGAGGTTTGTATTGGGCTTGTGGTTGTCCTCTGCCTCTTGGACGTCTGTATTTACCCCTCTGTGGTCTGTCAGTAGCCAGAAAGGACCAATTTTTTGTTGGCCAATTTCTGCTGAAGCGAGGGGGCTGTACCTGTAAAAATTCTTTGACTGTCTGCATAGATTTTGCCTTATCCTCCATTTTCTTTAAGACTTCTTCTGCTTTAACTCCAAAACAAACATCCTACTGTAACGGAGCATTCAGAAGCTTTGCTTTAACATGATCAGGCAAAGTTTGTTCCTTTAACCAAGCATGCCTACGTAAAACAGACCCAGTGACAGCTGCTCTGCAGGAAGCCTCCAAAGAATCAAAACCACATTGTAAAGTATGTTTGCCCACCTGTTCAGTTGCATGTAACAGATCCTGCATTTCTTTCAATTCAGACTGTTGAGGGAATGTGTTAATTTTTTGTTTTAACTGAGACATTAGAAATTGCTGATATTTTAGCATGTGAAACTGGCAATTTAGTGCCCTCATAGCTAGAGTGGCGGAGGCGTAAACCTTTTTCCCCCCACCTGTCTAGTGCTCTGGAGTCCATTTCAGAGGGTACAGGATTTTTTGCCACAGAAGCCTTGGCCCCTCTGGGACCCTGGGAGATGGTCTCTGGATCAGCAACAGGGCTTTTATAAAGGAATTTGTGGGAATCAGGCACTATAGTATCTGTCAGGTTTGGCTGGAGCAGGAGGCAGAGAATCTGGGTTCAAACTGGATTCTAAGTAAACATCATCCACAATGTCTAAAACTGGGGGGGGGGGGATGGCAAATGGTCTGTGCTGGGAGAGTAAAATAAACTCTGAGCCTTTTGTTTGAGTCAGAGTAGTCCTGACCTTCCCAGTGAAAATGTTCCCTCAGTGTGTAACGTTTCCCCAAAGGAGTAGTCTTCAGGGGGAGAAGCTGAGGGAATAGAATCCTCAGCATCAGAATCTTCATAAGGGGAGGAGGAGTAATCTTGGTCCTCAGAGGAGCCTGAGGAAAAAGAGACTTGTTCAGAGGAGGCATAATCTTCCTCTTGTCTAGGCCTTTTGTCGAGTGGGGGTTGGGAACCCCTGATTAAAGAGATCAAATCTTCAGATATTTTGAGCATCTGTTTCTTAGGCATGGGGCCTTGAACTGGAGACTGAAGTGCAGTCTTTTTAGGTTTAATAGGAGTCTTAGTCTTAGGATACGTTTTTATGGTGAGTGTAGTCAGTATGAAGACGCCTTCAGACACAGAAGGTGTTTCTGCAGCACCGACATCTTTATCTGCAGTGTCGTCGGTAGGGGGTAAACAAAAAGGCTGCGTCGGCCTAGTACTCTCCGCCAAAAACTCCGAAGCAGTCTCTGGTTCCAGATCTGCGGTAGTCAGGGGCTGTCGGAGCCTCACTGAAGACCGGTGAACCGAAGACCGGACCAGCCGAGGCCTCGGAGTCTGGCTTGGGTCTAGGCTGCCTGTCCTTGTGTTTTTTGAGCACGCCGGTAGTCGGTTGCTCCGATGGCACAGTGTAGTTAAATTTTCTACTGAAGTAGTGCCGTGCAAAATCAAAGCGTCTTTTTACAGTACGCTTATTAAACCTAGCACAAAAACGACAACCAGTGACGTCGTGGTCTGGGCCTAGGCAAGGTATGCAGTAAGAATGAAAATCCTTATGAGGTATTTGCTTCCCGCAAGAAATACAATTGTTAACTTTTTCTGACATTGGTCTGTGGCAAGAAAAGTTTCCCCAACGGGGTACTTAGCTTTATTGAAGACTTCGGATCTGAAATTCGACTTAGAAAATCTCAGGAGTCGGCCGACCGGCACTTGCGAACTGCTTCTGCTTTGGGCACCGCGCGGCAAGAAAGACTGAAGAAAATGGCGTCTGATGCATTATATATACCCCTGGCGTACTGACGTCAGGGAAGAAGCGACAGCAACCGACGCCGGACCAAGACTTTGGAATTCCGGCCGACTGCGGGACTGCCTGACTACAGGATAACCCAAGTGCGATGACTGCAGCAGGGTAACACGATGAACATCTGCCTGTGTATGTCCAAGGAATGCAGAAGTCTTTCCCCTTTATTCTGTGGATCTGGATAAAAAGTTGGCAAGTGAATAGTTTGGTTTAGAACCACACTTGATACCACCTTTGGCATAAAAGTAGGATTTGTTCTTAAAGACACCCTGTCTTGGTGGAAAATGATGAAAGGTTCCACTGCCATTAGTGCCTGTAATTCTGAAACTCTTGGAAAACTGCTCTGTTCCCGGCAATAACCTCAGCACGAAGAGACATATTTCAAGTCTGCTGAGTTAGCTGGCTCAAAAGGAGGTAAAGTTAATTTTTCCAAGACGAAGCTGAGGTCCCAAGTTGGAGTTGGTGCTCTACGGGGTGGTCTTATGTTTTTAGCCCCTCTGAGGTACTGTTTTAGCAAAGAATTAGAAAAAATTGGTGGGTCCGTGTTGTAATGAGCAGAGATGGCAGAGGCATGGATCTTAATGGATGAAAAGGAGAGGCCTTTGTCCAGCATCTCAGTTAAGTATTGTAGTATTGGAGGAATATTTGGGACAAGAGGGTCTATGCTGTGAGCCTGGTTCCAGGCACAGAATCTCTTCCATTTATCCGAATAGGCTTTCCTGGTGCTAGGCCTTCTGGCCTCCAGAATGACATCCATAACAGCTTTGGAGAGAGGCACTGCTTGCTTGACTAAGGAATCTGCCATGCAGCCAGGTTTAAAGTCTTGAGCTGGCTGTGAAGTAGGATTGTTTTGCTGAGTCAATTGATGTGGGATTTGAGGCAAAATCCATGGTGGACCATGTGCTAAGTTCTTTAAGATTGGGTACCAGTGCTGGTGTGGCCAGTCTGGGGTAATCAGGATCATCTTTGGCTTTTCTTGTCTGGCTTTTATGAGTACCTTTGAAAGGAGAGGTAGTGGTGGGAAAGCATATACTTGTAGGTTTTTCCAGCTGAATGAGAGGGCATCCACTTTCCATGCTTGTGGGTGGTAAGTCCTTGTGCAGAATTTCTATAGCTGGCAATTCATTGGGGATGCAAACAGATCTATGTCCGGGCACCAGCATTGTTGGGTTATCATTCTGAATATTTGTGGATGTAATTTCCACTCGTGCGGATCCATGATGTTTCTGCTCAAGTCATCTGCCAGTGTGTTTCTCTCCTGGCAGGACTTGTGCTTGCAAATGAATTTGATAGGTTAGAGCTGTGTTCCACAAGGTCATGGCTCGTCTGCAGAGGGGATATGAATGAGTGCCCCCTTGCTTGTTTATGTACCACATAACTGTGGTGTTGTCTGTCTTTAGTAGTTGTTGTCCTGGATACAGAAGGTCCTTGAAAGCTATAAGGGCATTTTGTACAGCTAGCATCTCTTTTTGATTGATGTGAAGATGCCTTTGTTCTGTGGGCCACTTGCCCTGAAAACATTTTCCTGCCATGTGTGCTCCCTAGGCATAATCCGAAGCATCAGTTGTTAGTGTTTGCCTGGCTGTGGGTTGAGTGAAAGGCTGTACCTTGAGGTGACAGGCTTGAGCCCACCATCTAAACTCTTGTTGAAGGCAAGGAATAAGTGGTATTACTGTTTCCAAACTGTGACGGTGTTGAAGCCAGACACTCTAGGTGCCATTGTAGTTTCCTCATATACAGTCTGGCATATGGAATTAGTAGAATGCAAGATGCCATGCAACCCAAGGCCTGCAGAATTTTTCTTGCAGGGAGTTGGGACTTTGTTGCCATCAATTGGAAATATTGAGTCAGTTGTTCTTGCTTGTCTGGCATGAGATAAGCCATCTGGGCCATTGTTATTTAAGCTGGCACCCAGGAATATTATCTCGTGAGGGCACTACTTTTTACTTCTTTTCATTTACTGTGTACCCTAGGCAAATTAGCAATCTTTTTACAAACGCCAGATGCTCTAGAAGAATAATGTCTTTGCTGTCTGCTTGAATAAGGCAGTCGTCCAAGTATGGGTAAATTTGAATTCCTTTTTGTCTGCAAAATGCAATTACTGGTGCCAGGCATTTTGTAAAGACCCTGGGCACAGTAGATAAGCCAAAGGACAGTGCAGAGAATTGGTAATGCATTGAACCTGCTAGGAATCTGAGGTATCTTCTGCAGTTTTGTCCAATAGGGACATGCAGGTATGCCTCCTTGAGGTCCAAAGTTACGAGCCAAGCTTTCTTGCCCAGCATGGGAAGAAGCTGCTGTAGTGTCAACATTCTGAATTTTGGAACATCCAGGTAAGTAGTTAGAGAAGAAAGATCCAGAATGGGCCTCCAGGCTTTGTCCTTTCGGGGAACCAGAAAGAGTCTTGAGTAAAATCCTTGTCCTTGCTCCTGTGTTGGTACCTTTTGAATAGCTCATGTCCATGAGTGCTGTAATTTGTCTTTGAGCCTCTGCCCATTGATTTGGTGGCAGATTTGGCATTCCTTTTAACCTTGGCAGGGTGTGAAAGTGGAACCTGTAACCTTAAGATACAATATTGAGAACCCATTTGTCTTTGGTGATCATATGCCAATTGTGACAGAAAAGTGCCAGTTTTCCCCCCAAGGGGGCTGCCAAGAGAGAAGTGTTTGGCAGCTGCAGTGGGAAGTCATTGGGTCTGTTTTTTATAAGGTTGAGGCCTGTCTTCCCCTTCTTTCTGGGTTGAAGCACCCCATTGTCGAGGCCTGTAAGAACCTTGTGGTTGTCCTCTGCCTCTTGGACGTCTGTATCTGCCCCTTTGAGGTCTGTCTGTAACTGGAAAGGACCAATTCTTTGTTGGCCAATTTCTGCTAAATCGAGGAGGCTGAACCTGTAAGAAATCCTTCACAGTTTGCATAGATTTTGCCTTATCCACCATTTTCTTTAATACCTCTTCTGCCTTAACTCCAAATAAAACATCCTGCTGCAAAGGTGCATCCAATAATTTTGCTTTAACATGATCTGGTAAATTCTGCTCTTTTAACCAAGCATGTCTTCTAATGACAGACCCTGTAACTGCTGCTCTACACGAGGCCTTTAATGAATCAAAACCACATAGGTTTTCCTACTTGTTCAGCTGACTACAATAAATCCTGCATTTCCTTATAGTTAGTAAGATCCGAATTTGGAAGCATTTTTTGTTTCAACTGAGACATCAAATATTGCTGATATTTAAGCATGTGAAACTGGCAATTTAAGGCCCTCATTGCTAAAGTTGCAGATGTATATACTTTTTTCCCCATCTGTCTAATGCTCTGGAATCTCTGTCAGAGGAGACTGGATTTTTTTGTTGTAGAGGCCTTTACCCCTTTGGGACCCTGGGAAATAGTTTCAGGGTCAGCAACAGGGCTTTTATAAAGAAATTTGTGAGAGTCAGGGACTCTGTAGTATCTGCCTGGCTTAACTGTAGCAGGAGGTAAAGAATCAGGATTTAAACTGGATTCAGAATACACATCATCCACAATATCTAACACTGGCGGAATAGCAAGGGGTCTGTGTTGAGGTAATAAAAGAAAATCTGAGCCTTTTCTTGGATTCTGAATAATCCTGGCCCTCCCAATGGAAATGCTCCCTCATGGTATGTAAGGTTTCCCCAAAGGAATAGTCCTCTGGTGGAGAGGCTGAAGGAACTGATTCCTCAACATCAGAATCCTCATAAGGGGGTAAAGAGTATCCTTGGTCCGAGGATGAATCTGAAGAGATGGACACCTGGTCGGATGAGTCATAGTCTGCATCCTGTCTAGGCCTTTTATCAGGAGGAGGTTGGGACCCCCTGATCAGAGTAATTAAGTCTTCGGCCATTTTGAGCATCTGTTTCTTAGGCATGGAGGCCTGTCCTGGTGAATGTTGAAGTTGTTTCTTAGATTTTAAAGGGGTTTTAGACTTAGCAGAAGATTTAATGGTTAACTGAGTAGGTCTGAAAACACCCTCTGAAGCTGCGGGTTGTTCAGCTACTCCGGATCCCTCTGAAGGGTTAGTCTCGGTAGGCTGTAAATCTGGTGTATCCGAAGGCCCAGCCATCTCCACATGGGAGTCAGAGGCGGCCTGTGGTTCCAAGCAAGTGGTAGTCAGGGGCTGCGAAGGAGCCTCGCTGAAATCCGGAGAACCAGCAACTGGCCTAGAAGAGGTTTCATTGTTAGTGTCCTTGTCTTTGCGCTTTTTGTGTATTCCGGTCGTCGGTAGTTCCGATAGCATTGTGTAATTGTCTGCCAAAATAATGTCGGGCAAAATCAAACCGACGTTTAATAGTGCGCTTGTTAAACCTAGCACAAAACCAACAACCTGTGACGTCGTGGTCTGGGACTAGGCATGGGATAAAATAAGAATGGAAATCCTTATGAGGTATTTGCTTCCCACAAGAAATAAAATTATTAACTTTTACTACATCGATCTGAGGCAAGAAAAAAGTTTCCCCAATGGGGTACTTAGCTTTGTAGAAGACTTCGGTTCTGGATTCGGATCGAAAATCTCAGGAGTCGGCCGACCGGCACTTGAGAACTACTTTTGCTTCGGGCACCATGCGGCACGAAAGACTGGGGAAAATGGCGTTGGCTGCGTCTTGTATACCCCTGGCGCACTGAAGTCAGGGAAGAAGCGACAGCAACCGACGCCAGACCAAGACTTTATAACTCTGGCCGACTAAGGGGACCGGCTGACGGCAGGATAACCCAAGTTTAATGACTGCAGCAGTGTAACACGAACATCTACTTCTGCTTTGGTGCCAAACAGTCTTGTTTTAAAGGAGCGTCTAGTAATTTGGATTTGACAGGATCTGGCAAGGTTTGTTCCTTTAGCCAAGCATGCCTTCTCAGTACAGAGCCAGTGACTGTAGCCCTGCAGGATGCTTCTAGGGCATCAAAGCCAAACTGCAAAGTATGCTTACTAACTTGGTTTGCAGAATGCATTAGCTCTTGTAAATCTTTATTTTCTGCACAATTTGGGAATACCATTTTTTGTTTAATTAGTTCCATAATACGTTGCTGGTACTTCAACATGTGAAACTGGCAATTCAATGCCCTGGTGGCAAGAGTTGCAGAGGTGTATACCTTCTTACCCCATCTGTCTAAAGCTCTGAAATCCCTGTCTAAAGGGGTAGGATTTTGGCTGTAGTAGCGTTAATACCTTTAGGTCCCTGGGAAATGGTCTCTGGATCAGCAGTAAGATTCTTCAAAAGAAGCTTGTGGGAATTAGGTACTCTGTAGTACCAGTCAGGTTTCCTAAGGGCCGGGGGTAATGTATCTGGAGTAAGACTGGATTCCATACAAACATCATCTACAACATCCAGGACAGGGGGTATAGCTAGAGGCCTGTGCTGAGGCAACTCTAAAATTTCCCAGAGTCTCTTTTTGGACTGAGGGTAGTCTTGGCATTCCCAGTGGAAATGCTCTTAAAGTATGCAAGGTTTCACCAAAAGAAAAATCCTCTGGTGGGGAGGCAGAGGGAATGGATTCCTCTGCATCGGAATCCTCATAGGCTGATAAGGGCATGTCCTGATAGTCAGAAGGGTCAGAGTCATTGGACTCCTGGTCTGTGGAATCAGAAGGAAACTCAATTCTTTGTCTCTTAGCAGGGGAAGGCTGGCTTCCCCTAATTAGGGTAATAAAGTCTTCAGCCATCCTAAGCATTTGCTTTTGTGGCATGGGAGCTTGAGCATGCACTTTGGTCATCTCTTTTCTAGGCATACTGCGTACTCTGGGCCCAAGAATCTAGGTAGTTTTGTCTAAAAAAAAAAAAAAAAGTCATCTGTTTGATTCGAACATCGGTAGGGCAGAATACACCCTCAGAATCTGGTGCCTGACAGCGACTCCGGACCCATCCAAGGTAGAGACATCCACAGGTTCCATAGTCAAAGAAGCATCTCACAGCATACCGGAATCCGAATGCGTCTCAGCAGAGGCCTGCGGATCCATAGAAGTGGGCATCAGGGGCTGCAAAGGGAAGAGTCATCTGCAGTTTTGGACCTATGCGGTCTGCCTCTGTCTTTATCTTTACTTTTTTTCGGAAGATCGATAGTCGAATGACTTATCGAAGCCATTTCGGAATATGGAGAGTGAAAGAATTTAGCGACAATGATAGCCAGACAAATAGCACAAAACAAGGCACAAAACCAACAGTGAGGAACGTCATGGTCTCGGCCTAAACAGGTGACGCAGTAAGAATGAAAATCTCTGTGAGGTATTTGTTTTTCAGGCAAGACAATTGTTAACATTTTCTGACATTGGTTAGAGCAAGAAAAAAGGATCTTAGCTTTAGAAGACTTCAGGATCATAAACTCGAAAACAAAAATTTCAGATAGCGGACGACCGGCACTTGCAAACTGCTTCGGGCTCCTCCTTGGCAAGAAAGACTGATGTAATGGCGTCTGCTGCCTGTTTTATACCTAACGACCTGACATCATGGAAGAAGCGACAGCATCCGATGCAGAAATACTAAGACTCAGGTATTCAGGCCGACTGAAGGCTACCTGCAGGCAGACAACTCTAGTGTGATAAGTGCAACAGTGAAACATGAATAACATCTGGGACTTAGTCAAAAAGAAAAAAAATTGCAGTTAAGGAAAAAAGAAGTTTTGTACTCACCATAACGTTCCATCTAAGTAGATGTTCGTTGGTCTTCAACCTGTGGGTTCCCAAACCCAACTCGGCCGCATATCCAGTATCTGATCCAAGCTCAAACCTCCCCCTTACCCATAATGCCCCTGTCTCCTTCCTCCCTTCAGATCAAATTTGCTGCCTAATCCAATACCATCACCCAGCCAGACAGAGACTTGCCCATACAAGAAAGCAACACAAAGATGAGGGGCACCTTACGGTGGCTACCTCCATAATATGTAGCCAGTAACCACTGATCACACATCGCCGGGGAAGGAGGGAGGAATGGTTGAAGACAAATGAACAACTACTCGGATGGAACGTTATGGTGAGTACACAACTTCTTTATCTGAAGTAGTTGTCTTCATTTGGTCTTCAACCTGTGGGACAGTGTCCCCGGGCTACCAGACATCTGGGAGGCCCTCATGGAAGGATATTCCAGAGCACGGCGGAGCCAAAGGATGCCCTGTTCCTGGATACAATGTCAAATTTGTAATGTGAGATGAAGGTATAGGATGAGGACCAAGTGGTCGCAGAACAAATATCTAATGAAACTCTTAACCAGAAAGCTACTGTGGTGGCCATAGACCTGGTGGAATGTGCTTTCACCTGACTTGGCGGGGAAATCCCTCTGGTTGAATACGTCCAAATGATGCATTGAGAAATACAATGGGCAATGGTAACTTTAGAGATGGGTTTCCCTAAAAAGGGTTTGGAGTAAGAAATGAAGAGTTGGTCAGATTTATGAAAGGTTTTTGTCCTGTGCAAACAGAAACACAACTGTCTGTGCACATCTAGTAAATGCAATTTGTATTCTCCCTTGTTCTGAAAAATTGGAAAGCCCGGAGGTTGATTACCTGATTAATGTTTGCCTCTGAAGCTACTTTAGATAGAAAGGATGATAAAAACAAAAAGTGCTATATTACCAAAGGTGGTCTCAACAACTACAGAAAATGCAGGAAAAGAGATGAGGCAAATCAAATTCTTTAATGTGATCAATAAAAAGTAGCATAAAACAAAGTTTTAGGGTGGATAAGCACTTTCGGTAAAAACCCTCTTCAGATCCTCACCCATTAACCAATGTTTTTTCTTATAAAAGGAGAAATAGCCAATCAAGAATCAGGAACAAGCTGGACCAATGAGCTTCTCAGACTGAATCAACCATTTAGCATATCAAGATGACCAATGAGAGACTATCAGAAACTATTTCTTCCAATCAGGAGCATGCCAGTCTCAAATTCATTCAGATTAACAGTATAACCAAACAAAACCAGGAACAAGCTGGTCCAATGAACTAGTCATACTGAATCAAATATTTAGCATAACAAAAGGACCAGTCGTCTTTAATCAGGAAGCTTATTTGCCAATAAGAAGCTAATCATGACTATGCATGGTCAGGAAGCTTGTCTTCCAATAGGAAATAAACCTTGACTGTTCATATTCATATAAGAAAAAGGGCCAATGAAAACACCCAGTGGAAGCAAAAGAAAACCAAGGAGTAAAATATGATGCCCATGCCGACTTAGATGCAGGTCTTCCTGAATGCTAGCATAATTTTTCATTTCTTTCAGTAAAGTGGCTCCATTTCTTAACAGAACTCTGTTTTTCTGAAAAAGTGACTGTGCACAACGACAGTTGCGGCCAACCAATCGAGAAAAATATCTTCAAATGTAAATAAAGCAATAGCTAGTAGTAATTGCAAGACCAAAGTAACCAATCAACTGTTGTCAAAAAAGCCTTCTCCTTATATAAAGGGAAAGAGGGTAACAGCAGAATACATAGCCCGTATATAATCAAGTCCGTAAAGCAATCAGCATGTTCCATTAGATCGATTAAGAAAAAGGCCTTGTAAAGAAATGCAATCGGCTGGTCACAACTGTCGCTGTGCACAGTCACTTGATGAGAAAAACAAAGCTCCGTTAAGAAACGGAGCCACTTTAAAGAAAATAAAAATTATGTTAGCATTCAGGAAGGCCTGCATCTAAGTCAGAATGGGCATCGTATTTTGCTCCTTGGTTTTCTTTTGCTTCCACTGCATGGTTTCATTGGATATTTTTCTTATATGAATATGAATAGTCAAGGTCTATTTCCTATTGGAAGACACGCTTCCTGACCATGAATAGTCATTACTTGGTTCTTACTGGCAAATAAGCTTCCTGTTTAAAGATGATTGTTGCTTTTGTTATGCTAAATAGCTGATTCAGTAAGATTAGTTCATTGGACCAGCTAGTTCCGTTTTTTTTTGATTGGTTATACGGTTAATCTGAAGAATTTTGAGACTGGCATGCTCCTGACTGGAAGAAATAGTTTCTGATGGTCTCTCATTAGTCATCTGCAATGGTTGATGGAGTCTAAGAAGATCATTGGTCCAGCTCGTTCCTGATTCTTGATTGGCTATTTCTCCTTTTATAAGAAAAATCATTGGTTAATGGGCGAGGATCTGAAGAAGGTTTTTACCAAAAGCACTTATCCACCCTAGATTTTTGTTTTATGCTACCTTTTACTGTTCATATTAAAGTTGTTGTTTAACGTGACGTGTTTGTCGCATGACAGCCTTGGTGGTACATCTCATCTTTTTTCCTGCATTAGGTAGAAAAGAAGGATTAGTACGCAAAGACATCCTGTCCTTGTGAAAAATCATACAAGGGGCTTTGATCGATCGATCTTGAAGTTCCAAAACTCTCCTGGTGGAAGTAACGGCAACCAGAAAGGAAGTCTTCCAGGATAGAAATTACACATCTACTGAAGCTGCAGGTTCAAAAGGAAGCGAAACTAAGGCTAGGGTAAGATCCCATGGAGACGTAGGGTCTTACCAGGGGTCGAAGCTATGTTTCTCTGTATTAGGGAGTTTTCAGCTAAGTATTGCTTACTGCATTAACGGACTTTGGTGCATTACGGACATTGCTAGTTGTTCTTTATTAGTAAACTAAGGCGGTTTAAATCGCACTCCATGTGGTTTCCACATTAGGGAATGCTCAGTATGTATAACAGGAGTATGAGACTGAAATTGCGTACTGCTTATTTAGCTCTGTGCCCCTTAAATGCAACAGTATGCCGATAGTTTGAGCTTTCTCTATCAGATGTACACATATTGCCCTACCTTCACTGTTGTATCTTGAGCAAACATAGGGTTGATTTTAGAGTGATACGTAGCAGTTGGCTGTTAACTCGCTAGCTCACATTATCAGTTTATTCACTAGATATGGCCTTCCCTATTCAGTATAGGCTGTAAGGACTTGTATCGGTTTTAAACTGCTGCATGTGAAACATAGCCCAGCTATAAGCACATAGTACCTAGTATAAATGTAACCCAGCATTGTAGCCTGTTGAATTACCATTGTTTTTACTAAAATCAAGATCTAGCTCTGTATTCATACTGATTTCAGACCCCCTACTGTGGGAACGTTAGCTCCTACCCGCTGCATGTGGGATTGACAGCCGGCTTTGAAAACAGAGTAATTAATGTATACATGTTATACAGCATTGTAACCCATTGTATAGACTTATATTGAGCTAAAAGCAAGGTCTAGCTTTGGTTTAGTCTGGTCTCAGACCCTTACTGTGAGAACGAACCAGTTTTTTCTCTGTAGCTATAAGGAGCTACTGCTTATCATATACACTCTGGATGAAGTGCATGTTATATGTCTGATTGCTTGGTGTCTAGCTGTACATGCTAGAAAGGTTTCTCACTCCTACTGTATGTTTTTCTCCTAGGTAGACCCCCTCTAAACACCCAACAAAGACTCCTACCTGAAGTCAGCTTTCCTGAAACTGTTTCCACAAACAATTCCTGGAGCCCAAACCACAAATGGATACGGTTAATACCTTAAACTGTATTGTAATTGCCTATATACTGTAGTCTGCTGACCTGGGTCTAAAGGCACCTTAAATCTGTCCCCCATAGTAATCTGGCTCCCTCTATTTTGTTCTTACTAGTAATTAAACTAGTTGGCCCTAGCATTCTAAACTACAATTAATAACCTAACCCTAAAACCTGAATAGTGTATTTTTACTCTGCCCTCCCACTCCCACACATAGCCCTGCAGATTATATTCTGAAACCATATCCTGAGCTAGCAAATACCAAGAGGTTGACTGATTGTAGCGAACAGAGTGGGGCCAGCTAGACCTCTAGGGTTTTGGTGAAATCACTCACTCCCCTCCCTGCCTCCAATTTCCACCCGCCCCCAGCACGCCTAGCTTTATTCCTCACTTTCCCCACTCTCCTAGCCTAATAACCCAATAGGAGTGCTTCCCTAATCATTCATCCCACTTACAGCCTTCCTACTTAACTCATCACTCTGTCTACCTCCCTAACAATTAAAGTCCCCTCCTCTGTCCTATACTTCTAGAAAAAAACTCTTTCTAAACCCTCTCTTCCCCATAGCCATCCTCTCTTCTCCAATTCCACACATACCATTCTCCCTTTGCTCAGATATGCTTTCCTTAAGTCACCACACCCTCCACCCCCCCGCTTCCTCCATGTCTTCCTAATTCCCCTCTATTATGCCAGCTCATATTCCTCCAATGCTTGTCCAATATTACCTACAAAAATAACCACCACACAAACCCACTTACACCTTCAATCTTTCTCACATTACCACTCCATCTCCTCCTAGCTTTTTCAGCCTAACCCTCTGCACACCTATTCCACCCTAAAATCTTCTCCTCCACAATTAAGATACTGACATCTAAACTAACTAATCTTAGATCTAAACTGATATCTTGCAAACCCAAATGGTTAAAGGATATTTCCTTTAACAACCTAGTCCTAACTGGAAATATCCATCCCAACCCTGGTCCTAGTCCCTTTATTAGTAATACCTACACCTTATCCCGTTCCTCCACCCACAACACCCTAAAAATCTTCACTATCAACGCCCAGAGCCTTAACAAAGTTCACCAATTTCAAGCCTGGCTAAGCCATAACCAACCAGACATCTTAGCCATCTCTGAAACTTGGCTCAAACCCTACATCTCCGACTCAGGATTTCATACTCTCAGAAATGACAGACTAAATAAAAAAAGGTGGCGGCTCAGCCTTAGTCTACTCTAACCTTCTTACCTTAATTCCCATCCAAATTCCAAATCCTCAATTCAAGAACACTGATCTGACTGATGGATTACTAAAAATGAATAAACAAGAATATCTGCACCCTATATATCTCACGAGGTAACAATATCTCTACCCTCGAAAATATTCTCTTACGGGCTTCTAATGAAATTAACTACGAAACCTACATTCTAGGAGATGTAAATATTGACTGGAATAAAGTCAATAGCCCCTCTCCCTCACTACCCATCAACCTCTATAAGTTCACTCAAATACTCCTCTACATCACCCGACCTAACAAAATAAATCCCCCTGGATCCACTATAGACTGGATCCTAGTCTCCGATCCAAATAAAATAACCAACTCTGGCACAATTCCCGACACCTTTAGTGATCACCTCCCAGCTTTCATTCATCGCTCAACTAGCTCTTCCCCACACCAGCATCAATACATTCACACTCGCAACCTCAGTAGCTTCAACCACACAACTTTCTCAAACAAATGAAATGGCAAATTCTAAACACCCTTCCTCTTGACAATGCTATAGACTACTTCAACTCTGTCTTCCTAGACACTCTAAACTCCCTAGCCCCTCAAAGATACAAAAGGATAAAAACTAATACAGTTCCTTGGCTATCTAAAGATGCAAAACAAACTGTGCACCAAAGGGACAAACTATGGAAGCTTTACCAAAACAATAAATTCCCCAATACCTTGCTCCAATGCAAACAGCTCCGTAACCTTGCAAAAAGTACAGTTATGTACACTTACCATAAATGTAGATGTTGGAGTGTTTTCACTGTTGCAGTCATCACATTTGGGTTCTCTGCTTGCAGTAGCCTTCAGGTCGACCTGATTAACAACGTCTTGAGTCCTGTGTCGCTTGCTGGCCCTTCTTCCGTGATGTCAGGTCATCAGGGGTATAAAACATGCAGCTGACGCCATTACAGTTTTTCTTGCCCCAGATGTCAGGTGTCCCCCTAATGGGAAGCAAATAAAACTGTAAATATATAAGGTTATACCTACAACGAAAAAGCAAATGCACAAAAAAGCTTTTAAGCATCGTAAAGGAGGGTAGAGATATAGCCAAAAGAAGAAAGGGGGCTGGAGGGAGGGTAACCAGGACTGCAACAGTGAATACACTCAAACATTTATGGTAAGTGTACACAACAGTACTATGTTCATGTTTCACACTTGCAGTCATCACATTTGGGTAGATTCCCAAAGCTAAGGATGGGAGAAGGAATTTGGATAGCATTAGGACCAGCAATAAGGCCCTGCAAAACTGCAGTGGCAAAGCCAGCTCTGGATTTAGAGAAAATTGGCAGATGGTAATGCTTGGTGAAAATATGTACAGAATTCCAGGTAGCAGCTTCTAGGATATCCCTGGTAGGGATGCCTCTAAGAAAGGCTGTAGAGGTAGATGCAGCCCTGGTCGAGTGGGGACTGATCCCCTGTGGAATAGGTTTTCCATGGTGCTTGTAGCAGAAATAATCCAATGGCCTATCCATTTAGAAATAGTTTGCTTTGAAATAGCCTTCCCCTCTGCCCCTGCAGCAAATACCACCAGCAGTTGTTCAGATTTCCTTTGGAGGTTTAGTCCTGTCCAACTAGAATCTAAGTTGTCTGTGCACATCTAAAGAGTGCAGTATCCGTTCCCCTTTGTTCTGTGGATTGGGAAAGAAGGTTGGCAGATGAATGTCAGACATCCTTCTTGCTGAAGTGATTGCTAAGAAGAAAGCCGTTTTCCAAGAAAGGAATTTTAGATCTGCAGTAGCAGCTGGCTCGAAATAAGCAGAGTGAGTTCCTTCAATACAAAGTTAAGGTCCCAGGCTGGAGTTGGAGCTCTCCTGGGTGGTCTTACATTTTTGGCCCCTCTGAGGAACTTCTTGAGCAGTGGATGAGAGACTAGGGGAGGTTCTGTATTATAATGAGCTGAACTGGCTGATGAGTGAATTTTGGAGGAGGAGAAAAAGACAGGCCCTTGTGAAGCATCTCAGTTAAGTATTGGAAAATCTGAGGTAAATTGTTCCAGGCACAGAATCTTTTCCATTTGTCAGCACAAGATTTCCTAGTACTAGGCCTGCTTGCTTCTAAGATGATATCCATCACGGAGTTATTGAGGGATGGTAAAGGAGAGATTAGGTAATTAGCCAGGCTGCTAGGTTCAGTGTTTGAAGCTGAGAGTGCAGAACCCGGTTCTCCTGCTGAGACAACAGGGTAGGAATCTGTGGCAGGTGCCATGAGGCCACCGGTGATGCAATGTGCAAGAGGGGGTACCCAGTGTTGGCGTGGCCAGTCTGGTGCAATCAAAATCGTCCTTGGTTTGTCTTGTTTGATCTTTTGTAGTACTTTGGAGAGCAGAGGCAGAGGAGGAAAGGCATAAACTGACAGGTTATTCCAGCCGAAGGACACAGCATCCACTTTCCAGGCTTGTTTTTGGGGAGTCCTTGTGCAAAATTTGTCCAAGTGATAGTTCTGGGGGGGAGGCAAACAGTAGTTCTGGGGGGAGGCAAACAGTAGTTCTGGGGGGAGGCAAACAGTAGTTCTGGGGGGAGGCAAACAGTAGTTCTGGGGGGAGGCAAACAGTAGTCCTGGGGGGAGGCAAACAGTAGTCCTGGAGGGAGGCAAACAGTAGTCCTGGAGGGAGGCAAACAGTAGTCCTGGAGGGAGGCAAACAGTAGTCCTGGAGGGAGGCAAACAGTAGTCCTGGAGAGAGGCAAACAGTAGTCCTGGAGAGAGGCAAACAGTAGTCCTGGAGAGAGGCAAACAGTTCCATATCTGGGCTCCCCCATTTGCTTGTTAACATTTTGAAAATCCTTGGTTCCAGTTTCCACTCGTCTGGGTCCGTGAGGTTTCTGCTTAGTCTGTCTGCCAGTGTACTTGGTTTGCCTGGCAGGAATTGAGCTTGTAGATGCACTTGGTAGCTCAAGGCTGTCTTCCACAATGCCATGGCTAGTCTGCAGAGTGGGTAAGAATGTGTACCCCCCTGCTTATGTACCACATAACAGTGGTGTTGTCCATCTTTATCATTAATTGTCCTGGAAGAATGTGGTCCTTTAAGGCTGCCAGAGCATTCTGTACAGCTAACATTTCTTTTTGATTGATATGCAGGTGCATTTGACTAGGGTTCCATTTGCTCCGAATGCACTTCCCTGTCAGGTGAGCCCCCCATGCATAGTCGGATGAGTCTGTTAGGGTTTGGGCAGCGGAGGTAGTGTGAATGGTAGTCCCTTGCTTTTGTGGCAGGCCTCTGCCCACCAAAAGAACTCTAGGTATAGGCAAGGTATGACAGGAATCATTTGCTTCTAGATCCTGAGAAAGTTGACACCATAGGCTTTTTGTATACCATTGCAGTTTCCTCATATGCAGTCTTGCATATGGAATTAGAAGAATGCAGGAGGTCATGAACCCAAAGGCTTGTAATATTTGCCTTGCAGAAAGTAGGGTTTTTGAGGCCACTTGTTTGAAGTAAATAGTCAAATAAATTTGTTTCTCTGGCGTGAGGAAAGCCATCTGGGAAGTTGTATTCAAGCTTGCTCCCAGGAATATAACTTGACAGGGTACCAGGTGTGATTTCTTTTCGTTTATGGTGTACCCCAAACAAGTTGGCTCCCTTCGTACAAACGCCAGAAGATTCAAAAGTACGTCCTGGCTTTTCGTCCAGGTATGGGTATATTTGAATGTTTCTTTGCCTGCAAAATGCAATGACTGGGGCTAGGCACTTCGTCAATACCCTGGGCGCAGTAGACAAGCTAAAGGGCAGTGCAGAGAATAGGTAGTGATTGTAGCCTGCTTTGAAGCGCAGGTATCTTCTGCAAGATTCCCTGAATGGGATGTGCAGATACGCTTCCTTTAAATCGAGTGTTACCATCAAGGCATCTTTTCCTAGCATAGGAAGCAACTGGTGAAGAGTCAGTATCTTGAATTTTGGAATCACCAAAAAGGTGTTTAGAGTAGACAGATCCAGAATAAGATGCCATGAATGGTCTTTTCTGGGTACCAGGAAAAAAGTTTCGAGTAGAAACCTTGTACTTTTTCCTCTTCTGGTACAGTTTGAATAGCCTTTATGTTTAAAAGTGAGAGTATTTGCTTTTGAGCCTCTGCCCACTGATTTGGGGGTAGATTTGGCCAACCTTTTGGTGTTGGTAATGTGTGGAAGTGAAATCTGTATCCTTGGGACACTATATTTAAAACCAGTTTGTCCTGGGTAATGAGTTCCCAGTTTTTGGCCTGCAGACCAATCTTTCCCCCCTAAAGGAACATTCAGTTGAGAAGTGCTTGGAAGTTTTAAAATCAAGTAGAGACAGTTTTCCATGGGGGGGGGCCTTACTACTCCCAGATTTGGAAGCTGAAGCCCCCCACTGCTTAGTCTTGTGCATACCCTGGGGCTGAAACCTGGGGTTTCTGCTGTGTCTGGGTTTGGATTCAGAAGACCTGGAAGGGGCCGGAAAGGACCAATTCTTAGAGGGCCAATGCCTACTAAATCTTGGAGGCTGAACTTGTAAGAAATCGTTAACAGTTTGCATAGATTTAGCTTCATCTTCCATCTTTTTAAGAACTTCCTCAGCTTTGTTGCCAAATAGGTGGTCCTGATTTAAGGGAGCATCCAACAGTTTAGCTTTAACATGATCAGGCAAAGATTGCTCCTTGAGCCAAGCATGCCTTCTGAGTACAGACCCAGTGACAGCAGCCCTGCAAACAGCCTCTAATGAATCAAACCCACATTGCAAAGTATGTTTTCCAACCGGTTCAGCAGAATACATTAAAATCCTGTAATTCCTTATTTTCAGCACAGTCAGGAATCAACATCATTTTGCAATCAAATATGTTGTTGATACTTTAACATATGAAACTGGCAGTTTAATGCCCCAATGGCCAAGGTTGCAGAAGTGCAAACCTTCTTACCCCATCTATCCAGTGCCCTGGAGTCTCTATCAGAAGGGGTAGGGTTTTTGGCAGTAGAAGCCTTAATGCCCTTGGGTCCCTGTGAAATAGTCTCTGGATCCGCAATAGGATTTTTAAAAAGAAACTTGAGAATGAGGAACCCTGTAATATCTATCTGTCAGGTTTTCTGGGAGCAGGAGGCAAAGAAGATTCCGAAAAGGCATCAACAATGTCTAGTACAGGAGGTATAGCTAAAGGTCTATGCTGAGGCAGGAGTAAGAAATCCCTAAGCCTCTTTTCTGAATCAGAAGAATCCTGGCTTTCCCAGTGGAAATGCTCCCTTAGAGTATATAAGGTTTCACCAGAAGAAAAATCCTCTGGAGGGGAAGCAGAGGGAATAGAGTCCTCTGCATCAGAATCCTCATAAGTAGATGAGGGCAAATCCAGATCAGAAAAATCAGAATCCTGGTCAGAAGATTCATAAACAACTTTAGTCCTAGGTCTCTTAGAAGGGGGAGGTTGGCTTCTCCTGATTAAAAAGTTACAAGATCTTCAGCCATTCTTATTAGTTTTTTAGGCATAGAGATCTGATCATGCGACCTGGGTGGTTTCTTAGGCATGGTTCGAGATTTAGGCCTAAATGAAGGAGGCGTCAGTTTAATATGCAAGTCCGTAGGCCTGAATACACCCTCAGAAACCGGTGCCTGCACAGCGGCTCCAGACCCATCCAAGGTAGAGACATCCGCAGGTTCCACAGTTGAAGCATCTCGTGGCATACAGGACCTTGAATGGGTCTCAGTAGAGGCCTGTGAATCAGAAGTAGCGGGTATCAGGGGCTGTGAAAGCACCCAAGTACTGGCGACTGGCTTAAGCGAAGTGTCGTCGGCAGCTTTGAACCTAGGCAGCCTCTGTCTTTATCTGTGTTTTTTCAAAATCCCATTAGTCGGATGGCTAATGGACATTTCTGGATAATTAAACTGAGAACAGAAATATTTAGAGGAGAAAATATACAGACAACGGATAGTGCGCCGATTAAAGCACAAAACCGACAGCAAGGTACACCGTGGTCAGGGCCCAGGCAAGGAATACAGGACAAATGAAAATCTTTGTGAGGTATTTGCTTTCCACAAGTAATGCAATTATTTACTTTTACCAACATCGGTTTAGAGCAAGAAAAAATTTCCCCAACAGGGTACTTAGCTTTTAGTTGAAGACTTCGGATCTGAAACTCAAAAACGAAAATTTCAGGAGTCGGCCAACCGGCACTTGTGAACTGCTTCTGCTTTGGCCACCAGACGGCAAAAAAGACTGATGCAATGGTATCGGCTGCATGTTTTATACCCCTGACGACATAGAAGAAAGGACATCAGATGTAGGACCCAAGACTTTGCTAATCAGGCTGCCTGAGTGCTACTGCAAGCAGATAACCCAAATGCAATGACTGCAACAGTGAAACATGAAGAACAACATTTAGCTACAATAAGGGCCCGATAACGTATAGTTCTGGCATTGAACAAAGCACAAAAGCGACAGCAAGTGATGTTGTGGTCTGGGCCTAAACAGGTGACGCAGTAAAAATGGAAGTCTCATTGCTTTCTACAAGCGAGACAATTGTTAACTTTTTCTGACATCAGTTAAAGCAAGAAAAAAAGGATCTCCAATGGGGTACTTCGCTTTAGAAGACTTCAACTTCAATTTGGAAACGAAAACTCAGGTAGCGGCTGACCGGCAGTCGTGCAAACTGCTTTGGGCTCCTTGGCAAGCAAGACTGAT
>NC_056749.1:710611271-710681271 GCF_019279795.1 Protopterus annectens | reverse complement strand
TGTGAATGTCATGGTGTAGTTTTTGGATTGCTCTTGCAAACAGGCTGACTGCCTTCAGCATTTCTTAAATTATAATGCCATTACACAATATATGCTACCCCTGCAATTTCAAACAAATGAAAGAAAAGACAGGCCTAAAGATTACTTAATAAACCAAGCCATATCTATAGCTCAAAAGTAGCCTGGTTAACAGTTTACATTCTCAATTTCTTGCTTAATGCAAAAGACTAAACTTGATGCATCCATCTTGGTGAAAAATAATTCTCCCACCACTAGAAATATATCTTGCCCATGTGAAATTTAATTTGCCCAAGCTAATGTCACCATAACAGAGTTAAAGTTTGGCCTCAATGACATCAAAGAAGGGAAAGTGTTGGGGTGACTCCATAGAGTATTGGACATACCACTCACTGCTTGTGCAAGAGCCTATGTACGGGCTCATGGCTCAAACATAAAATTCATATGGCTTTAAGACTGAATTTTAATTTAAAATGTACACTTGCAGCAGTTTTTTTTTTTTTTTTTTTTTTTTTTTTAACTTTTATGCTGCAGCATTTGGTACCCATTTGCTCCCCCGGCCCAAAAATCAGTGGAAATGCATCCTTCCCATGTAAAAATTCATCTACAGTAAAATTCAGTTTTGCCTACACTGTCATCACTGAAACTTGACAAACTTTGCTCTTGATGGATCATGCAGGTAAAGCACTGGAATGCAGCCACAGGCTTTAGTGAACTTATCACTACGCACATGCTTGGTTACAGCTTTTAACTATGGATATATTCTCATGCCATCTCTACAGTGATGGCGCAGAAGGATAAAGCAAAATAATGTGTACCTTTATTAAAAGGTTTAGGAAGCTTTTTATTAAGAAATTACACACACAAAAAACATTTCACAGTGAGGAGCATGCACCATGGAATGCAAGTCACCATGTGCTGTTATGTACACACTGCAGGAGACTGTTCACTTTAACAAAGTCTTTTTATCCAAGGTTCCAAGGAAAAAAAAAAAAAAAAAAAGACTGCTAAGATACATTATGAGCAAAAATGATCCAAGGACTACTGTTCCATGTTTAATCACATGTGACACTTTCGCTACTAACCCAACAAGAAGCATTAGAACAGAACATGATGCAATTCATAAGAAAACAACTTGCATCAAAGTGGACTCCTATGGAACAATTTCAGTTTTTACTGCACTAGCCAAAATTGTTAGGAAAACTGTGGCACTACAGCAGAAAGCCCATACTACAACTTTTGGTTTGCTTATTAAGCTACCTATATGGTTTTATAAAGGAATGTAGCACTCGATCTGTAACTTTTTTATATACACAACCATATAATTTAAAACATCACTGCAAGTCATCACAAAACACTTGGATCTAAATATTACATATTAAAGTCAAGTACAGGCAATCTGAATTTATTAGTAATTCCACATTCACATTTCCAAGCATTTCCCATTATGTTCCCTCTATGTGGGACTCCTTCTCTTGCTCAATAAGGGAACTAACCATACATTTTTTATAATAAGATTATACAGTGGTGCTATTAATATGCAATTTCATACAAAACCACTAACCAAAACTCAAGGTCTATCAGTTTCTTGCCACTGATGTTATAACTGCCAGAAAAATTCTAATCTGCTGCTGTATCCAGGCATTAAAATATTTGCCATTATGACTGCCAAAAGATTACCACAATATACCACTGTTTCTTCAGTTTACAAGGCAAAAAAAGGCAGAAAATATGCCTGAAGCTATTAAGTGGAAAACTAAACATAGGGTTAGATGTACAATAACATGTCAGTTCATAGGTATGGGTGTACATATTCTCTCCATCACATAAAATGAAGGTGATGTTGCTGATGGAAAATTTTGAAAGTTACCACCAATAGAAACTATATTATTTTCAAATAAGAATGACCACTAAAGCCCAGCATGCATAAAAAGTTAAATAACTTGCTCCATAGGTCAAACAGCTGTAAAGGTGAATGTTACAGATATTGTTCACACTTCATGAAAATCCCGGAACCCTGCAAACTATTAAAACAATTCTTCTGAAGTCTGTATTGCACTACATCCTGATACACAATTCCAGATTCAGAACTCTGAAGAATGACAGAAATGCATACACTTAAGGTCAAAAGAGATGTGGAGGCTTCTATCTTAGTAACCAAGCTAATGATGGAAACAAGAGTTTTACATTTGCAGGAAATTAGGCACATGGATTATTTAAGCAATAACCAACTACATGGTGTGGTACATTGAAGATTTACCCACAGTTCGTGTGGTTTAATCACAAGGGCGAATCCAGAGTGATTAAATAAAGCCAACCGTGAGTAAATCTTCACTATACCACAACCACGGAGTTGGTTATTGCTATTATACAATGACATTTAAGAAAAAAATACTTACTTTTCTTAAATAATGCCTTTGTATAACGGCACATTACTGTCTTCTGATGGTGGTAGTATACTGCTTCCTTGTATTGATGTACTGTGCATGCATATGGGACTTGCATTCCCATGCATACCCAGTACATCAATACTTTGAACCGGAAGCAACGGAGAAAAAAATAAATAAATAAAAAAGTCTCCGTTGCTCCATTTTTTTTTTTTAATTAAAAAAAAAAAATTTGGGCACCTTATACCAACAGAAAAAAGTGTGGGCGACCGGACCTTTTTCCGTCAATATATTTTGGGATTTGCAATGGGCACGCTGGCCAAACAGCATGCACGTTTTGGAATATTAATGGGGGGGTCATTGTATAATTAACAGTAGCAACCACACCTGTGACCTAAAACTATACAAGAACAGAATGAGGAGGGGTCAAGCTAAAGGTTTCTCTACAGGTGCTGCACATTTAGGGATTTTAAGCAATGTACCTGGCAGTGACCGAGACTGGCTGGTTTAGGCCAATGTCTTTCAGTAAGTCTTGCCACTCATTTTACTTTGCCCAGTAGCACTATGGTCTAGTCAGAATTCAGGATGGCCAACTGGTCTAAAGCACCAGACACAAGGATTAAACTCCTTCCATGCTTGATGGGTATTTTGGTCTCCAGATGTCACATCCCACTTCTGACAGCTGTTTATCTAGTGGTGACACAAAGGACTAAATATCCTGGGCATGACATATGACAATACAGGGCTTGAATCTTCTTTATGGCATTCTGTAAAGACTTATCCTTGGTGTCTAGGGTTCCTCCAGACCCATGCCTTTGCGAAACTGAGTTATAGCTCTGTGGCAGAGTATTTGACTGCTGCTCAAGCAGTCCGCAGTTCAAATTCAGGAGGCCCCTGATGGGCTGTTCTTTTCACTTGGAGGTCACGTATAGTGGTGGTACAGAAGCTTAAAGCTCTGCATTGTTAATGAGCTGTTGCGTGCTGAAGGTACAGAGGTCCAAGCTTGGACTGCTGCAATGGCTCATCTTGCTAATGCACTACTATGGATATATTCAGTGGGGAGTTGTAGCTTCATTTCTCAAGGCCCATCTTTCTTTATTCCCTGAAATGCAAGCCTAGAAACTATGAACCTAACATCCGTAAGACAGAATAAATACTTCAGTTACCTCAGTCAGACCAGCATATAAGGAAAGCACATTTTCACGATGAAGGGCGGAGGCTGGCAAGATTTTTTTTTCTAGCAAGTATGGTTAGCTTCAGTTCTGAAGCTTAACATGAAGGGAATTCTGTCTGAATCAGCTTACAGAAATATCAGTGCAGATAGAAGCATCAGGAAAAAATATTGCAAATATTGAAAATAGCATCACATAAGACCGCAAATGATCAGCAGCTTGGAAATTCATAGTTATCCAATAAACAAAACACAATCTTTTGGCATATAACAGTACAACACTGCATAGAATTCCTCTTTGGGAAGTTTGCTAAAGCCACACTTCAAAGCCGCTGTGCAATTATTATACAAAGGCAAAAGAGAGAAAATTATCCATCCCTTCAAAGCAAGGTATGCAACTGGCTGACTTCAGTGCCCATTCCTACCTTCAGGATAAATACATTTGAAACTCCAACGTCACAGTTAATGACATAAAAAGGGACTATGGTCATACATTAACATGCAATAGATTGTAGCGGACCTCAAGAGTCCTTTTAATCTACATGAAGACGGTGCAAATTAGTGTCTACTGGGAGAGAAAAAAAAAAGAAAGGGACCCATATAATCATAGCGCCTATAAACTGTGGGACAAAGATCCAAACAAAAGGTTCATCGGTTAGCTTGGTAGAGAGACAGGTGGGTTTTATTAAACCAGTTCAGTGAAGCATTAGGCTAAGCCTACACACCACAGCATCAGACATCTCAGGATGTTACCATGTCATCCTTTCACACCAAAACAATATCTTTCAAGATGAGCTAACTGGTGTCTCAAGTTTAAAAAGTTTAAAATGTGCTAATTACTGTGAAACCAGCATGAACGTTTTAAAGCTAGACTACAAAATACCCGTGTACATTAAATACAATGGACTTTCACATGTTAAGACAGATTAACTTAACACTTCTTTACTTGTTAAAAGCTGGTAAGTGAAATTGATCTTCAAACATTTTCAGCCATGACCATGTCCAAAAGGTATATAAATTAAAATATTTATACAGGACAAAAAAATATTAATGACTGTCAAACAGATACATAGAACTGACCGATACACAGATATGTCAAACACAGATAACAGATGCCCAGAGCCAGCAACACAAGATCACTTAACAGTACATTCCAAAGATATGCTTTAGGTGTATGGGAACTCCTCCAACTTGCATGTAATTGTACATGCAATGTATATTTTGACAGGCTGATGCTATTTGAAATCACAGTGCAAAAATATGCTCCTGCACCCCCCAACTTGTGTTTCTGGACAGAGAAATAATGCTCAACAATGGCTACGTTACTGCCTCTGAACTACTGTCATTGAACATCACTTCTATGCACATTATCATAGAAAGACATGATGTGATACACTTGTTACTTAGTTTATTTTTAAAAAGTTAAAATATCGGGTTCACTCTAAAAATTAGGTTATTCAACTACCAGGAGCAATTTTTCTGAAGGATTTTTAACTTACATACTTGGTAAAACGTGAACTGACAGCACATCATCACCCCAACCTACAGACAGTAAAAGCATGCGACCGATAACGACTTATTGCACAGAGGTTCAATATGTAACAATTAAACATAGGCATATTTAACAGTAACATAACCTTCGCTGAGACAAGTAGCCAGTTACTTCATTCAACACAAACAGTGACGTTTGGTCTCATTACTGAGGGAGATGGAAAAAAAAAAAAAAGACATTAGCATCACAGGAAGACCGTCATTTTTGTCCAGACGGTGAAAAGAAAGCAATGGACATGAACATTCAAGCCTTGCAATAAATACTTTTACCCCTACTGCTTTCCTTGCTTCTGATGTTACCTGGCTTGAAAATTTCTCATTTCAGAAATGCCACTATTGGACTGGTCTGTCAATGAAATGTAAACATTACAGTACAGGAAAAAAAAAAAAGTCCTCCTGGTTCTCTATTACTATAAATAAAAAAAATAAATAAAGTGGTTCTGCATGCTAGAGCTTCTGGATGGTGCCAAACAGTCCGGTTACAGATCTGGCATTATTTAGGATGACCTTAGTTGGAAGCCAGGAAAGTCCTGCAGTCATTTCTGAGCAAGAAATTAAGTTGTGGTATTCATAATACAAGAGCAAATCTGCACAAATGGTTAATTGTAGCTCTGGCTGCTTGAGAAGCAGGCAATTAGCATGCAGACAGCAACAGGATCCACTCCTGCTGGAATTACAATTAAAATCCTTTTATACAAAGTAACTTAGGAATTTTCTTCTTCAGCTGCCATCATCATCCACTTTCGCCACCTCTTGCCTACTTTGCTTTCAGTCCTTTTTTGAATTTTCAGTTTTCTTTTACTTCACTTTTTTTCTCCTTTGTTGACCTTTAGATACCAGACATTTCGGCTACCATTTTATGTTAACAAGTCACATTTTTCTTGATTTTGCCATTTTAACAGTTCAGCCCAGAAACCCATTTTTAACTGCTCACACTACCGCTGCCATCTTGGAATCTCCACAGGTACAAGTTTTGAAACTTGTTGCTATCTTTCCTCTCTGTTCTATCACTAACAGCAAAGAAGCTGCCACCAAACGCTAATCAATGCTTAAACACAACAGCTGCAAAAAATGGCAATTAAACTAACACAAACACCAAAGTTTTACTTAAGGAAGCAGCAGTACTGGGGGAAAGTGATAACACAAGAAGGGAAACAAATACCCCAAAAAATGAAGAATTAGCAGCACTGTACTAAAACAAAACTAATGGACTTATGAAATGAGCCAAAACACCTACAGTAGACAAAAATAATATCAGACAAATTAAAGAGCACAGCCTGGGTCCTCTTTCGCCTCTGCAACGGACATGCAAAGCAACTGGAAAGATATGGAGTTGGCTCAGACAGTATAATCTTGAAGGGAAAAAGTAAAGGGGCTTTTACTAGCCTGTGAAATCGCTTGATGGCCTTAGTCTTACTTGTGAAGGGAAGGAATTCCACCCCAACCCTGCTACAAAATTTCAACACAGTCAAAGCTGCAGCTTCTTTATCCTTTTCTGGTACATCTGGCAACTGGGTAACTGATCATTTCAGAGATGTATCACTCTTGAAATCCACTATACAGGCCAAGTAATTAAGCACCCACAAAAATAAAGGGACTAGAGTCCGCACTTCCCTCAAGAGGCCACTGCTCTGGACTCATTACATGGAGACATTGCTGGGCTCCACAGATGAGAAACCTTCTTGGGGGGGGGGGGGGGGGGGCACATGGTTTAGAAGCCAATGACCAGAAACTCCAACCCCTAAAGAAAGCAAACAATGTCCTGTGTTTCTCTTACTGCAGGACATCAGAAATTACCCTTGCAGCACAGATGGTTACTTTCAAAGCACCTGCCAAATGAGTGAAGAGATAAAAAAAGGTTTGTTTTATCAACCCGCTGTCCTTCTCCAGTCTCATCTCCGGGTAAGCTCCTTTCTCTAACACATCTCCAGGTCTTCCCCAAACCTGCAGTCATCAGGGGGAGAATAAACAGCAAATCAATACCAGCAAATTCAATTGGCAAAGCCATGTGCTTCCTCTTGAACGTGACCTTTTGAAAGGTTCACTGGGGACTCCCTAGATGAGAAGACTCATTGCTCAGCCAAAATTGGCCTAGGGAACTTCAAAAAAAATTGCATTGACCTGTCCTGTAAGAAAGTTTAAGACCATCACTGGAAGCCATTGCAGTGTGCTAGTCAATGAAACTGCAAGGCTGGATATTTAGGAGAAAAGATTTGTTTCAGTAGATCTGTTGCTTTACCAAACTACCATACAGAAAGAGGTACAGCCCTTAAATAAAAGGGGAATTTAGACAGGGACACCAACTTACTCCCCCCTCCAGTAGCAAGATAAATTAATTTCTATACAAAACTCAGCTTAGAGCCATTTGATATTCATCTGACCAGGTGCACAGCAATGAAGTGATGTTTTAAAAATAAACAGTGAGGTTGACTGACAAGACAGCAGAGAGACCCTGAAAAGGTGAGAGCAAGATTAATCCCTTAATAAGCCTCAATACAAAATACACTGGAACTGCATTAGAAATGCCTGTACATGCTAAAAGGTAATTCCAGGACTGTTTGCTAAATGTGCTAGAAAACTGGAGGCCTGTAGAGTTGTCAATTCTGCATCTTTATATGAGTGGAGTATGTGAAGGTGAGGAATGAGTGGACCATTCAGATTTTGTTACAACAAAGATGGGACTCTTGACTTCGTTTTCAAAGAAGCCGCTAGAAACAATAGCTTCCTGGTTACCTCCTCAGCCAATATAAAATATGGTAAAATGAGAATAATTCTAGTAGAATTTGTGTAGTAATTTAAAAATGCATATATGCCTGTATAAAATACATATGACATACAGTGGATATAAATGTATAGGTCACATTAAAGGTGAGAAAAGTTTTGAAATGATTTATTGTCGTCTCATTTTTTTATATCACAGAAACCTGGAATTTAACAAGGGTATGTACACTTTTTACATCCACCGTATAAAATGGATATAGGAAATATGTCCATATTCAACTGCAACTTGGATTTATGGTTGGGAAACAGAAAATTTACCCCAGGACAGCCCCCTCTACTACTGATGGACAGAGCCAGCTCCTTAATGCTTTACCACATGGATGGCTCACCTCAAATTGTCTGTGGTATGATGCTAGTTATTCTCCTTGCAGGTAATATATAAATTGACCATAGGATGGACAAGGCTAATCTGTAACCAAATGGGATAGAACAATTTGAGCATAAAAAGGGAAATTGGGTAGGTTTAAAATGGGTCACAAGGGCAGCTAGCCTAGTAGTTGCCTATGAACCTATAAAAAGGAACAAGTGCTACAGCAACTGTTGCAGGTGGGAAAGACAAGTACTACAGAAAGGCAGCCATATTTTTCTAAAATCACTAACAAAGATTACAATTTGCACAGATAATTAAAGAGATCGGGAGGAGGAAAAGTCTACACTGACTTTTCTAGTAGTTCTAAAAGCATTTCCCCTCAAAAGGTGTGCAAGTGCTCACTAGTGTAAAGCTTTTAAATGGCCAAGCTAAAACTGCAACTGTTGCATAATGTCAGAAAAAGGAACAGTTCAGCTCTTCCAATAAATTGGATCCATCACCTTCTGTAAAAGCAGACGACTAGAGAAAGCAGAAAGATCAAGATGGAAAAGGGACAAAGTCTACACATGGTCAGTGGATGGTTAGCAATGAGCTGAGAAGACTTCTCTACTTGACTGCAATAATTGTTTAGTGTCACACAGTATAGCTGTTGGACAATGAAACATGCACGTGGGCACTAAAACCGATGGACATAGTTTTTGTTGTCTAACACAGTGTTGCAGAAGGGGCATATCTGGGGATTTAGGACTCATTAGAAAACAAGCTTAACCATAAAATCCTATTGGAGAACGAATTTTCTCCAGCAGCATATTAAATCTACAAGTAAAGACCCACCCCCCAAAAAAAACTTGTTGCTTCACAGCAACATACCAAAGTGCCGAGAAGCACAGACAAAAAAGGACAGCCATCTTTCTTATTCTCACTAGACAGCTGAAACACTGTGGTTGGCATGGAAAACAAATGTAAATAAAAGTGAATAACAAAAGTTAACTAGTGAAGCAGTTAAATGAACCGGCCATATCCCCTCCCTTTATTAAGCATGGCTCTTAAAAACCCTACTAAGCAAAAGTATGTGCATGTGGGGGGGGGGGGAACGGGGGACAAACTGAGCAATGAAAATACTGCATTAGCAGTTCTTATCAAAACATGCAGGGGGGGGGAGACTATTTCAAAATATTAATCCAGATCACTTAAATTTTAAAACGTGTTTTGAGTCACAATGCACTTTCTGACCAACAGGAGGAATCAAACTAACATATGACATTACTGACCTACTACAAACCTGTAACTTACCAGAAAATAAACCACTGTACGAGGAACAGTCCAAAAATATGCCATACAGACAAAGGCCATTTTGCAAAATCACAGAAAGTTAAGATGTACAACAATGACCCATGCATGCACTTTGGGGGGGGGGGAGGTTGTAATGCTTTCACTGCATGTGTACAGAATGTGTGTAAACACACAGGTGAGTGAGTGAGTGAGTGAGTGAAAGAAAGAGAGACAGACAGACTCAGGGGCGGCTCGTCCTATCGGACTGCAGCCCTCCCACCTATAAAAAAAAAAAAAAAAAAAAAAAATCTGTGAAACACAAAATTCATGACTGCCTTACCAGCAGTCCGGACAGTTACATACAAAGCAATCTTTGCTGTGAAATACCCATGATTCTGTGTGGTGACAACCGCACAACATAGAGGAGCTCCGGACTGCTTCAGCCGCAGTCAGAGCCAATAAGAGGACTGAGCTGCTCTCGCAGGACTTGCGAGACAATGCGTGCGCGGGAGTACTGATCGGTCGTTTGGTGAAGGAGCATGCAGGATTTAGTAGCAGCAGCAGCATGCAGGAAGTAGCTGGTTTTGGGCTCGTGGATGGGGATTTAGTAGCAGCAGCATCGTTTTGGGCTTGTGGATGTACTGGCCGGGTCGCATGCAGGATTAGGTAGCTGATCATCTGGTGGTCGCTCGCTGTTTAGATGGAGTTTACTTGGTCGCTGGTTAGTGCGGGTCATGCAGGTAGGAGTGTGTGTGTGTGTGTGTGTGTGTGTGTGTGTGGTTAGTCCAGGTCGTGCAGGAGCTGATCGTTGGGCTGGTAGGAGTGTGTGTGTGTGTGTGCTGATCGTTGGGCTGGTTTTGAGTTGCTGC
Organism: Protopterus annectens; assembly: GCF_019279795.1. Classification (NCBI taxonomy): domain Eukaryota; kingdom Metazoa; phylum Chordata; order Ceratodontiformes; family Protopteridae; genus Protopterus; species Protopterus annectens. The sequence goes on along the minus strand of NC_056749.1, from coordinate 710,670,912 downwards.
CTTCTTGCCACAATACAATTTCACATAAACTGAATGGGCACACGAAGGGGCACGGACGCCACTCTTTCTGTTTTATTTGCTGTGTTTACTTACTTACTTCTTACCTACTTATTTTTGGTCGACCAGCGGTAAAAGTCCGCTCATGCTGCAAACATCACAATCTAGAAACCACATGAAAGGACTTGTGTGGGGTTGGTGGGACAAGTCCTGTTCTCCTAGGTTTCCCTAGACAGCGATTGACGGTCCATAGAGTGATGCTGGGGTCACATCTCTCAAGTGTCCCTGCACGTCCATGGTTTGGGCTAAAAATGTTTCTCTGCTCTCCTTACAATTGGTGGTGTTTTGGTTGAAGGTGATGAATTATCGTAAAGCATGTCACTCATGAGATTCAGTCAACTCTGTATGTCAGAAGTAGCAGTATTTTAAGAAGTATGTACGATTTGGGTCTGTTGTCCCTGATTTTTTTTTACTTTCCTGATAATTCCGGAGACAAGGGATTAAGATATTTGGCTGAGAGTATTAGTTTAATCAGCAATAATAAATTTTGGTTTCTGCATGGCACCAAAGGTCAGAGGACTTCTCGGAGGATAGTGTACTCTGTGGTATATACTACGTATGTCTAGCTACAGCCTTGAAACAAAGTGGCTGCTTTTCAAATGATTTATGGCCGTTGTATTATTAGCTACCCAATTCAGTTTCTACGGTCATGGATTGGTTTGGCGCATGCTCAGTTTCTTGGCGGTGCTACTGTGCTAAGCAGTCTGCGCAGCGTTGCTAACTGTGTAACATGGACTGGGTGCATATTACAACGCTGTAATCTGTCTGATTATTGCATTACAAGGCTGTCCCTGAATTATAAGAAACGGTTACACTAACAAGTTACAGTTTACTCTACTTCTACGTCCCCCATCAACAAAATAGCTCCCTAGAGCTAGAGTAACCAACTCTTTGTCTACTACAAAAAATAATTGCACTTTATGAGGACGTTTATTTATCTGAATACAGCTTACTTTCTGTTCCATAAACAGACCACACAACATTTTAATTATGTCACGTTGTGCATTCAAGCCCGTTGGATGCACTGACTTGCTGCCCGTGGTAACCCACTACATACACTAGTCTTGGATGCATATATGTAAGGGTAAGGAATTCAGTGCAGCTCAGCAAAAGGGCAGCAGTTGATTTCCGCAAAGCAGATATGCCTTACAAACTATAAAAGTGGTTTTGCCATACTAAGAATAATGCTTTTCATTACATGTACTATTGACACTGAAATGACAAAGAGCTTGAAAACGTAAACATTACTTTAAGGCTCACATCCGGTAGCGTATAAATTAAACCAGCGCTTGGCATTTAGTACTGGGGTTTACATTATTTAACACATTAAAGCCAACATAAATCAGACAAATATAGTTAAGTCTAGAATAAAATGAGTATCAAACCTCTCATCTTCTTCGCTCAGTAACTAGGGACAAAGATAAACATGATGAGGGACAAAGACCCACAATCAGGGACACTTTTAGACATTACTGTAATTACTTATAGAACAACACGTTTTTGCATCAGCTCTAACATCCGACATTATCGACTGACTGTAATCTTAAGTGATAGCAGGAAATCATGAATTATGTGAGAGACCATGAAACTATATAAGAAAACAAGTAGAGACATTTTGTAAAAACTGGGGACAGTTGAAAGGTGTGGTTCAGAGTACAAACTAAAATATGATAATGCGGGACTACTGGCAAACCAGTGGCAACAGTGCCGAAGAGCACATTTTGTTTAGTGACTCACTAGGAGCATCAAAAGGAAGTATGTAGATCGGTAAAGTTATATACTTTTTTGCTTTTCTGACCCCCCCCCCCACGCGCCCACAATTATTTTCCTGGCACTTAATTTGTACTCCTGAAAGTCGTTTTATGTGATACTACATTTTAGTTCACCATGGTTAGTAAAAATGACCATCGCATCTCTCTCAACCGTCCAGATTTTCAGATTTTTGCTTCATAGTTTTGGTTTGTTGCTCATAAAACGTGTGGTTTTCTGGCATATCGCAGAGGGCTTGAAGTCACTAATTAATTACACATATTTCAGTTTCAGACTTTCCTGTTATCTTGTCTTGCTAAGTTTATAACAGCAATATTTAAAATCTTTCCTGTGGTAAGAGGTCAAGAGGTATGGGCCATAGCAAGTTCAATAAAATGAGTATAGACTGCCAATGATTTTGAAGAGGCAGCATTTATTACGTTCATTATGGCTATAACCAATTCTTGTGTTGCACTCCTTCACATTTTACTAGAAACTGCATATTTATCGGCCGCACTCACCCGTGTTTATCTGGCTGGCTGAACTTCCATTTTCCCGTGAATATATTATTGTTTGTTACCTTGAAAGGCACATACATTTGACTAGTGTGTGTGTGTGTGTGTGTGTGTGTGTGTGTGTGTGTGTGTGTGTGTGTGTGTGGTTAGTCCGGGTCATGCAGGGCTGGTAGGAGCATGTGTGTGTGTGTGTGAGCGCGCGCGTGTGTGTATGTATGTGTCTGCATCTGCATGGGTATATACGTGTGTCTGTATTTTCACATATGCGCTGTTGAAGTTTCCTTCTCTGCTGGCTGGCAGACAATAAGGATATATGGCCACATCTAGCTTTTGCAAGCACAAGTAGCCATGCAGCTACAACTTTCAGGCCAGTCTCACAACACAATACTCTTGAACTCTCAATGACATTTTCACAATCCACTTGTCAGATGAAATCAGTCAGGAAGAAAATTATTTAGATTTCCCCTGATATAGTTTGGAAATGAGAATACGAATATGGAATTTGGATGATATGGTTAGGAAATGGTGTATATATGTATGGATCATGTAATAATATGAGTAGCCTTGTAAAATTAAAATAAATCTACAGACTGTTTGATTACTGGAATGTTTCATGTCATGACTGTATCAGTAATAGTTTCCTGAACAGAAATATGATGGCATTTAGTCTAAGACTACTACAACTGATGAGTAGAAGTTTGCAGAAAACATTTACATTCTATATGGTTGATATGTTAACTTATTAGTGTGTTTCAGAAAGGTTAATGATTTGACTGGATCCTGAGCTCAGAATGCTGGAGCACTGCCTATGACTCCGATAACTTGGATAGAACTGTCTCTCTTGGCACTTAAGGAACTGATGATTAGGGAGAGGGGAATCATGGGTCACGGCCTGCTGTTTTTTCTCAGAAGGCAGGAAGATGAAGGCATACTGGGGGAGCACCCAAAGCATATGAGCTCTGATAGAGACTGCAGTCATTGGCAGGGATGACTTTAGCAATGTGAGGTAGGCAAGCACACACCTTTGTATAACACTACCCAGCATATCAGAGGGGTTAGGATGCATAACAAAAAATTCTCTTCATGAACAGGAAACAAGACACTGCAGGAGCTCAGCTAACCTCCACCACCTTCCATGTCCCAGGTATCTTGGATGGCTGGTTGTCAGTGGTTTGGTGGGAACTGCACTAAGCAGGAAGATCTGTAGAATTATGAGATGCACTGAGCTAATGCTGGGTAAGTAGCATTGAGAAAGGTGCTAAAATAGTAAAATAATAAATAAAGGAACAAAAGATTAATGGTTTGTAAAGTGTTTGTATGTTTAAGGACAGTGTCATTCTCACAACTGTCACACTTTAGAGGATCACAAAGCAGGCTCCCAGTAACAATGGCAAGATGGGAAATGCAGATTCCTAATCACAAAAAAATGAACTACAGTTTCAGCAACAAATGTTATTAAAGTGTTTAAGATGAGTCCAATCTCCCTTGCTTCCCTGATAAAAGGGGTCTGCACCCCAACATTCCTGCTACTTATGTGTAAAGACTCTTAAGATCACCATGCTATGGAGGACAGAGAATACTATGATGTACAACAACTGCATACATAGTATATAATCCACCACATTCATGTTTTGTAGGTCAACTATTTAGAATATTGCAGTTACAATCATCACTCAGTGCTACACAGCTTCCCTTGTGTACCATGTGCACCCCCCACCATATTATTCTTATACCCACACATTCCTGACTCAGAGTTTCACACTGCTGTGCACATTCTGTCCCAAAACATATGCCTCTGCATTCATATTAACTTGCTAACATCCACTATATGCTACTTTCAACTAATCCATAGCATAAAGGCTGTGGTATGTGTGGTGAGCGACACAAGACATTTTCAGCAAGCTAGCTTCAGTCAGTTTGGCAGATATGGCCTGAAAAATGACCAACCACTTATTTTCTTTTAGCACACATGGTATTCCAGAATGCTAAAATCTGAAGATGGATTATGCTTTGCCGGAGTAGAATTTGCTGACTTTATGAAAATAAATAGCATTTTTTTCCAAAATGCTTTTATTCATTTTATAACACAATAACTTAGTATAGTAACAAAAAACAAATAAACTATATACAATGTAGATTTTACAAGGAGCCGAGAGCTGCAGGGGAAGATAAGTTTAGTGCTGCTTATGCTAAGTCAGCTCGCATTGTTAATAGCACAACAAGTTGTGTACTTGCTTTTGATGCAGAAGGTTGTTGGTTCTACTCCCACAAGGGGTGAATGCTGCCGTACTGAAAAAGTTAAGATACTAACTATGAGCCTGTTATCGGTTTGCTATCCATTTCCTATTGCAATATTACTAGCTTATCATTTTTAATGTAATATAGGCAATTTATTCCTCAGGGGCATCAGACACTATTTTTCGACAAAACCATGAAATATAAAGGTATTTGCTAGCAGCAAACCTCTTCATTAGTTACAGATTTATTTAATGTGGAATTATTTAGATAACTTTTTTACTTCTTCAGAGATTGTGCATATTTACTGATAATGGTGGACTGTAGAATTGTGCATATTTACTGATAATGGTGGACTGTAGAATTGTGCATATTTACTGATAATGGTGGACTGTAGAAGTTTGAGTAGACTTTTATGATGGAAATGTTCTGAACTGGGCAGTTTTGTCATTATGGGTGCATGCATTTTGTTTCATTGTTTACTGGAAAGATGTTCTGAATTGGGCAGTTCTGCCACTGGTAAAATGTATTTTCTTTGAATGTGGGTTTCAATGCTGTTTCAATGAATATGAGTTTCAAGGGCAGAGAAGTTTTAATGCTAAGTTTGTTTAGCAGATGTCTTAGTGTTTGTGCTGTAAAATGCAAAATAAAACTTTCAAATGAAGTCCAAATCATCATAGAAGTAAATCAGTATGCACATTAGTGTTTATGATAAATGGAGTGAAATAGCCAAGTAATGGATCATTGGAATGGCTGCAGGGGGAGGCTCCATTCGACCATGATTTTGTGAGGGGGAAGGGTGGCAAACTTAAAGACAGACCCAGCTGAACTATACCTCCCAAATGTCCAGATTTTCAAAGAATGAATAGATTTTTGCTTCTTATTTTTGGTTTGTTCCTCATAAAATTTGTGGTTTTCTGGCAAATCATTTAGGAATTAAGTCACTAAATAATGACACACTGAGTTTCAGACTTCATAACCTTCAGAAAAATGCATGCTAAAGTAAGACCTGTTGTTCTATCAACTGTCTCAGTTCATACAATAGCAATTTTTAGTACTGTTTATATGTTCCCCCAATATATTTGGCCTTGTCCAGATTTATTGCATTAACAGGTTGAGAGGTACATGCAAATAAATTGCTTTATAGAATTAGGCATAGCAAAACCTCTCAACTGTCCCTGATTTTGGCTCAAAATGTTGCTCTTCCCCCCCTAGTAATCCCTCCGCAAAATAGCAATTTTGGAAGAAAACATGGAGGGTTTACAATTAAGAAATAACTGTAATAAGAGTTATAGATTGCTTTTATTTCAGAAATGCATGAATATTCTTTTATTTTGTCAGCTGCTCAAGTTAGCAGTACTAATATTAAAGTGTCCCTTCTTTGACAGGTTCCCAGCTGTATTGTGTGGCTATTTTATATTTTTACATCACATTTTTGGTCCATTTTTCATAAAATTGTGTTTCTTTTGGCAAAATTGCAGGTTTTTTGGCAAATTAGTGACAAATCATTAAATTTAGCCTGAAGTTAGAAAATAATGACAGACGTTTGAGTTTCAGATTTCATACCATTCAGAAAATTCATACTAATGCAAGACCTATTCTATTATCTTTCTAAGTTTATAAGAGCAATATTTAAAAATTGTCCTTATTTTTGGGCCTTTGTCCCACTTCTTTGTATGGCTTTGTCTAGATTTATTGCTCTGAGGTTGAGAGGTATGACAAATGTGTCAGGGCCATCACAGTCAGCCAGAGACATTTCAAATTGTGACATACTTCTTGCACCCCACTCCCCCATGTAGTGACTCTGGATGTGTCGAAGCAAGGCAAGGAGTAGTTATGCAGTGTAAATGTGCAGAGTATCGCCCCCATCCAAGGTAGACAAGTACTAGAGTGGCTTTTCATCTGTCCTTGATTTTTGCAGAATGGTCTGGTTTCTGTCATTTTTTGTACTGTTGATTTATGCTTATTACTCAAAGTGCCTATTGCTCTGTGTTTAAGTAGCAATACTTTAATGACCATCAGGTAAGCTTGGCTGAGATCTTAAGATGTAAGTAAGCTTTAATAAGCATACTGTTAAAGAATTGCCAACATTGAAAGCCTTTCTGTTGTTGCCATGTAGAGAATACTTAACTAGATAATGTATAAGCCTTGGGTATTGAAATGCATATGACAGTATTTGTAATAAGACAGATTACATTATTTTAAGAAGCTCATTATACTTGGAGACTTCCAGTCATCTCTGCAGGCTTTACCCGTAAACTAAACAGAATGCCAATTGTGTACAGTAATCCTTTTAAGCAATATATCTTGAGCTTATTTCTTGCTTGCTTTTCATTTTCTACTTTGATCACGTTTTCCCCATGAAACAAGTAGATAGTTGTCAGGCAGCAGGTCTTTTTTTGGATAAGAAACAGTTTTTACAAGTGGGGGCAACAGACACTTCTACTTTCAGCATGTTACTTGGTACTTTAATAAAGCTGAATATAAATTATAATTAAAACTGCAGTGCAAGAACTGGTTTGAGTTGACTGCTACTTGATTTTGACTGGCATTCCATTAATGTATTTAAGAAGTAATTTATTTTTTCATGCCTCACAACCTTTTTGTTTCCATCTAGATATTAAGTAAGCAGTTATACAGCCAATGCACTAAAATATTTTTATTCTTTTACACTTCATTTTGTCTTGATTGGACTCTCATAATGATGGTTTGGCACCCAGGGCAGTGTATTTAGTTAGTTTTTGTGGTTTTGAGCATAGCTCCTCCCCTTTATAGTTGGCCACACCCCTTCCCATTGACCCCACCCATTCAGCTGTCTCCTGCAGCCCCCCTTTGATTTGAAGTCACCAGCCGCCACTGGACAGACTTCCTGGGCGTGTCTGCAAGCATCTGTGTTGCTATAGGTGTGTCAGACCATCTCTTTTTCTATATCTGTATTTATGTGCGACTGTGTACGAAATTTATCATGTACAAAGTAATTACATATTTTTACAACTTAAATTTGGATGTAAAAATTTCCTCCAACAATTACATATGCTACAACAACTTTGAAATATTATTTGAAGGAAATATTCCACATTAAAAAAGAAAGTACAGTTATGTACACTTAATAAATGTAGATGTTAAAATTGTATTAATTGTTGCAGACATAACTGATGGGATTTCCTGCTTCAGAAGCCCTTGGCCAGCCCGAATACCAGAGAATTTTCTCATCCTGAAGCTAGCAGATACCCTGAACTCTTGTTAAGGCCTCTGTGAATAAAACGAGACCCAGCACCATGATCTCCGTAATTTCTTGCCCCAACAGATAGAAGCCCCCAAGAAGGTCTCAAAGATCAGGGGCGTAAGCTCAGAAACTCAATGATATGTACAAAAGAGGAGGAGGAAGCTGGAAGTAGACAGGTTATTAACCACCCCAATCCTGTGGGGCAGGAGGGGAGGGAGGGAGGGAAAGAATACTGCAACAGTGAATACATTTTGACCATCTATATTTGCGTTAAGTGTACACAACTAACTGTACCATGCTCTCCATGTTTCAAAGTTGCAGTCATAACTGGTGGGATGACTCCCAAAGCTGAAAGGAGAGTGGATGGAAAGATTAGGGAGAGGAAAGGATGGCAATGGCAACCCCCACTCTAGACTTGAAAACTGGAAGGTGATAATGTTTGGTGAAGGTATGCATATGCACACAAGACCAAGTGGTGGCTTCCAAAATGTCGATAGTGCCCCCCCCCCCCCCTTTAGAAAAGCAACAGATGTAGCAGTAAGCCCTAGAGGACTGATCTCCAGTTGGCTGTAGCAAAACGAGAGTGAGAGATCCACTTGGAGATGGTTTGTTAAGAAACAAGCCTCCCAGCTATAGGCAAAGGCCACAAAAAGCTGAACAGACTTCCTGATATTCTTTGTTCAGTCCAAGTAGTAACAGTTGCCTATGCACATCCAAAGTATGAAGATTTTCCCCCCTTGTTTTAAGTGTTAGAGAAGGAGGTAGGCAAGTGGTGGTGCAGCGGTTAGAGTTTCCTTTTCACAGCAAGAGGTTCTCCTGTTCGATCCTCGGCTGGGGTGATCCGCTGTGGAGACTCCAAATTGGGAAAAGCCAAAAGGAGGAGGAGGAGGAGGAGGTAGGCAAGTGGATGGTCTGGTTTAAAAGAGATGGTTATAACCACTTTAGGCATACAGGAAGAGTTAGTTGGAACAGAGACTGTCTGGGTGGGAAGTGATGAAAGGTTCCACACACCAGGGCCTGAAGCTCTCAAACCCTTCTAGCTAAAGTAATGGCTAGTAGGAAAGCCATCTTCCAAGGCAGGAGTTTAATATCTGCAGAGGCAGCTGGCTTGACAGGTGGGAGGGTGAGTTTTTCCAGAATAAAACAGAAATCCCATGGGGAACATGAAGTTTCCTCAGGGTGTCCCAATTTGGATAACCCCTCTCAGGAATCATTTCATGACAGGATGGGAAAAGACAGATGGTTGGAGTAGGTAGATACACGAACTACTGAGGCATGCATTTTTATACAGGAATAAGAAAGTCCTTTTGCAAAAAAGTCCTAATAAATATGAAAGGATCAGAGGCATCTGTGCTTGCAGAGGACTCCGTCCCTTTTGTCTGCACCATATAGTGAATCTCCATTTGGCGAAGTATGATTTTTCTTGGGCAAAGTCTCCTGGCTTATTTTAGATTAATGTCCAGGACCCGTTTGCTGAGAGGTGCACCCTGCCAGGGGGTCAAATATACAAGCTGTCAACTTGAGTGCATTCAGGTTGGGGCATATGATGAAGCCCTTGTGTGTGTTAACAGGTCCATTTGTTGGGGCAGCAACCATGGTTCCTTCTTTCTTAAACTGCAATACAGGATACCAGTGCTGTCTTGGCCAATCTGGGGCTATTAGAATGACCCTTGGCTCTTCCTCCCTTACCTTCAGCAGTGCCCTGGGGAGTAAGGGTATGGGGGGGGGGGGAGTAGAGAGGTACAGGCCTGCCCAAAGGAAGGAGGAGGCATCAGTCTTCCAGGCTAACCTTATTTTGGTCCGTAGGCAAAACTTTCAAGTGTTTTCTGTGATCGCAAAAAGGTATGTGTGTGACACCCCCCCCCAATTATTTTAGCTATGCCGAGAAAAAAAAAAACTTCCCAATCCAGTTCCAACTCATGAGGCTCTGACAGGCTCCTGCTTGGGTGATCCACCAGTTAACTGGTTTCTCTTGGAAGTTACTGTGCCACGAGGTGCAGGCCTAAGGAATTTGCAGTCTCCCCATCAGTCCATGGCTAGGTAACATGAGGGTAAGAGGGAGTCCCTCCCCGCATGTTTATGTACCACCTAACAGTGGTATTGTCCGTCTTTAACTGGAGTACTCCTGATTTCCATTGGTCTTTGAAGGCAATAAGGCCTTTTTGGACGGCCATCAGTTCTTTTAGGTTGATGTGTTTGTTCTTGAACTGGGAGTCTCATTTGCCGGGTCTGGAAGATGTAGTAGGCTACCAAGGCTATTTCCGAGGCATCCATGGTCAATGTTTGGATCCGAGGGGTGAACCTGAAGGGGAAAGCCCAGGTTGAAGGAAATGCTTGACCCACTAGGTCAACTCTTTCCTGGGGCAAGGGAGAAGCTTGACCTTGAAGCTGAAGGATTGAGAATGTTGGTACCACTGCAGCTTTCTCATATGTAGTCTGGCCACGGGAGATCATGAGGATGCAAGACTCCATGCAACCCAAGGCGGAGAAAAAACTCTGACGGTGAGGTAGTTCCTGACAAGGAGCTTTTGGAAGTAGAGACAGAAAGGTAAATTTGGAGAAAGGCTTTCTGAAGTGACAAGTCCAGCACAGCACCCAGAAACATAATCCTGTTTGCAGTGATGGTCTGAGCCTTTTGGGTACTTATGGTAAACCCCAGTGAGCCAGCATCTTTTGGGTGTAAAGCAGATGTGCTTAAGAGTTGTTCTAGAACTGTTGCCCGAATGAGAAACTCGTCTAAGTAGGGGGTAAATCTGAATGCCCTTTGACCTGCAGAAAGTTATTACTGGGGCTAGACATTTTGTGAAGATTCTGGGTGCAGTAGACAAGCCAAAGGGAAGATAACTGATAATGCCTCACACCTGGTCTGAAGCACAGGAACGTATGTGATATTTTTCTATGAGAATGTGGAGGTATGTGTCCTTTAGATCTAAGGTTAACATGAAAGCACTGTGAGATCATAAGTGTAAGCATTCTGAATTTTGGTACCTGCAAGAAATGGCTGAGCCTTAACAGGCCCAGAATCAGCCTCGAGATACCCTCTTTTCTGGGGACCATAAAAGACTACGAGTAAAAACCTTTTCCTTGTAATAAGTTTAGCACTGGTTTCACAGAACCTTGGATGTACAGAATCTGCATTTGGTTTAAGGACATGGTCTTTCAGAATGGTGGAACTTCTTGGAAGCCTGAATGAATTAGAGACCATTTAAACTGGAGTTTGTAACCTCTCTGAATGACTTTCGTACCTACTGATCAGAGTCCAATTCTTTAGGAAGAGGACAGCCACATTACACTCCTGGTCTGAAAGAGATTAGGGAGGGAAGGCTGAACTTGAAGGGAGGGGGCAAGAAAGTGTCATTGAAAAATCATTACCGCTCCCAGCTGGGTCCCTGGTGGCAAGCTCCCCCAGGCCTATTGGCATCTGCTTACCACAGTCTCAGATGCTGGTGCTGCCTTGGACTCCTTTCCCTTAGAGGTCTCCTATGTCTTGGCTTAGACAGAGAGGCCAGAAAGGAGCAGTGTTTGGTAGGGTAATTGCAGCTGAAGTGAGGAGGTTGCACCTGAAGAAAATCCTTGACAATTTGCATGGACTTGGCCTTATCCTCCAGCTTAAGCATGGCATCAGCTTTAGGGCCAAAAAAAATGTCTGTCCAAAACAGCATCCAAGAAACTGATTAGACATGTTCAGGGAGAGACTGTTCCCTCAGCTAGGCATGTCTTCTAATAATTGATCCTGTGGCTGATGCCCTGCTGGAAGCTTCCAGAGCATCACGGACTCAGTGAAGGAGTACTTCGCTCATTTTTCAACCTCCACCAGTTTTTGCTTCAATTGGTCTAAAATGGTTTCCTGATACTTCACCATACAAAACTGTCAGCTCAAAAATCTCATGTTGAAGGTAGCAGAGGTATACACTTTCTTTCCAAACCTGTTTAGGGCTCTGTTTTATCGACTGGCATGTTGGAGGTACTACCTTTAGCTCCCTTAGGGAGCCAGAGTCACCAGTTTAGGGTCTGCTATAGGGTTCTTAAAAAGGTGTCTGTGGGAATCCAAAACCTTGTGAAATCCATCAGATTTCAGAGAGGTAGGGAGGAGGGAGTCTGGTTGCAATGAAGAATCCAGCAGGACATCGTCCTCTACCTCTAAGAGCCAGAGGGATGGCAACAGGTTTATGCTCATGGAGATTCAGAAATTCCCCAACCCTCTTCTTGGGCTGTGAGGAGTTCCATGCCTCCCATTTAAAGTGTTCCCTCAGGGTAAGCAAGGTCTCCCCAAGAGAGATTTCTTGAGGGAAGGCGGAGGCTAGGTTTTCCTCAGAATCTTAATTTCCACAGGAGCAACAGATAATGATGAATCCACCTGGAAGGTTTATCACCCTTACAGTCAAAGAATCAAAAAGACTCCTTGGGGGAAATATCACTCTTACCAGGAGGAGAGGATACAGGGGCAGAACCAGGGAGTGAGGCATCTGGATCTGACCATGGAGATCAAATCAGCAACCAACCTAACTATTTCTGTTGATAGGCCTGAGTTTGGGACTTGAAGCTGGAAGGCCTTGGCTAAAGTAAGCTGGATGCAGCTTTGTGTGAGGCCTTAGGGTTACACCCAAGGGCGATGGCCACACTACGGCCAGGATGCGGATAGACAGCTGAATCCAGACGACAGTGAAGCAAGGCAATCTCCTGATGAGAGACTCCAGATACCCCTTCATCGGTTTTAGAGCGGTCGTCAGAAGTCAGAACTTGTAAAGCAGCTCCAGACCAAACAGATAAGCTAGGTCCTTCAACCTGTGAGGAAGAGGAGGAACCAGACTCCAAAAAGGTCTTGATACAAGCCTGTGCAACAACCTTAGTCGTCTGAGGGGACCGAGGAAGTGCCTCACCTACTTTGATGATCACAAGCCTAGGCGGACTGGCGGTGAACGATTATCGCCAGGCACCCTAAGTTTTAAAAGCTTTTCTTTTTACACCTAGAGAGATCAACCTCAGTTCAACCAGCGCCTAAGCACCCCTTGCACAGTACATTATTTCACTCTAATCCCCATCCTGAAGAAGTTATGTTCTTGAAAATGTAAGACTGCAAGCTATGGATGTTTATGAGAAGCTATCGGGGAACTTTAAAAGTAGGTTATATTAGACTTTTTTTTTTTCCTTTCTTTACTTAAAATAAGGAGGAAGAGGTATAGAGTAGGTTTGCTCCGATACTGAAGCAATATAGTAATGAGTATGACAGGCAAAAACATACAAGGGGATAATGGAACCAGTCTGAATTATACATTGCCTTTAACCAACCTGTTACAAATTATGTAAATGTATGTTCCCTTTGTTCTCTTCCCACTGTATATACTGCTTATGCCCTTAGGAGGAGATGTACTTTAATAATGAATGGCAAATTTTAAAGGCCTACAATACCATATAACATAAATTAAACATTACTAGTAATTGCTTTATGAAACAAGGTATTATAGGCATTGTACATTAAATTATAGTAAGCTCATCTGTTTAAATATAATTTTATATTGCATTGTCTGTAAAGTATCTAGTGTGATCTGCTTTGCAAATTTAACTGATGTGTTATAAAGAATATTTGCAGCTATTTAGGGCAGAAGGCTCTGTCACTGATTTACACAGGTCCCCTGAAGACATAAAGGAAAACTCTACTGTTAGACCTTAAATGTGTTTTTGAATTGGATCTTTGATGCCTCAAAAATCACTAAGTCTATATTTTAACATTTTTTCCACAAAGTGGCCACCACGGGGTATACCATATTAATGTGATCTTGTTTTAGTAATTGGATGTTTTGGTCCCAGAATCCATTTAGAGTCCTCTTTATGCTAGTCACGTTAGACCCAAGGAAAATTAGGGGATTTCTAACTCAAACTGAATGATTGTACCATGAGTTGCTGGCATGTTATACAGTCAGGTGTATTCAACCATTTGGCTTGCTGGGGCCGTATTGAGTGAACAGAAATGGTCCTGGGGCCGCATATAAAATATATCATATAGTTAACTCTTTTGTTGCTCCAGAAGACCACAGTCGATCTCCTGGCTGTACTGTAGGTGCATTTGAACAATGAATAAATGTAATAAATGCCTACTATTTCCCTTAAAATTCTAATTCTCTAATCTAACAGTTAACTCTAACATCTTAGTTAATATATCTATTTTTTTTTTTATTTTTTTTTTTTTTACAAACAAACAGATATTCACTACAGCACTAGCATTTCTCTCACTGGGAAAACCATTCCAGCAGTCCAACTACATAAAATTGCCACAAAGTAAGTAGAATAAACTGGTAACAAAACACAGTTCACCTGCTTAGAAGTCCAATCCTTTAATGTAAAATACAATTCATATGAGCGCTTTCGTCTGCATAAAACAAACTTCATCAGATAAAATCCCACTATGAACTGACATAATTTATAAAAAATGTTTAACCAATGAAATCTTCACATTAATAAAACAATTAATCAATAAAATTCTAAAGATACTGAACATTCAAAATTTAAAGAAACAAGAACATGTTGGTGGTTGTTTGTATGTATACACACACTTCTAACAGATTAAAAAATAATGCATAATGAAAAATTTTTTGTTAAAAATATAAATAAACAAAAGAATAATCTACAACATTATTTCATGGGTAAGTTGATGTAAAATGTATGTTTACATCTGATGTGTTGAAAATATATTTATGCCATCTTCAAAGTATATTTGCCTTTCCTGTTAAGATGGCTTTGATGTTTATATACTCATTTAAACCTGAAGAAATATTGGATTTTAATCTTAACTGCCATCTAACTTCCTTCTGCAGTAAAATATTTTTGTTATCTCCTCCTCTGATTTCCAAATTGACCGTATCTATGATACCAAATTTGAAAGAAGGGACGGGTTGGCACATGGTGGTGTGTTTGTATAAAGCACTGGTCTCTTATTTTTTATGTCGTTCTTATGTTCGTAAATCCTTTCTTTTAAATGACGTTCAGTTTTGCCCATGTAATAACAGGTTGCCAAATACACCACCATGGAAGAATAACAGTTACCCCTACAGAATTTAACCTCCGTATTCAACCCATTTTTTAAAACAATACTATTGGAGGTGTTGATAGAGGAACATTGGGTACATCTACCACAGGGGTGGGTACCCCTAGAGTTCTTGTAAGAATAATCTCTTCCTTCCAAGGTTCTTTTAAAATTATTGCCCACCCGATGAATAAATGCAGGTTGGTTCCCTATAACTTCAATAATTTCAGGGTTAGTTTTTAAAATAGACCAATTATCTTGTAAGATTTTTTTAAAAATAGGAGAAAAGTTATTGTGTTGAATAGAACAAGAACTTGAAAATTCATGGGGTCTATCTTCTGATGTTTCTATATTCTCAATGGGGTGCCCAAGTAAAGGTTTGAAACGGGTCCCCCACCCATTATATACTTCCGTCAAAATGTTTTCTACCAAAACCTCAGGATACCCTCTTTCTCCAAACATTTTACCCAGTTTAATGAATTCTGGTTGGAGATCTTCTATGTGGGATGTCATCCTAGCCACTCTGACAGCCTGCCCTTTTATAATGCTTTTTTTCTGGAAAAAGGATGTTGGCTGTCAAAGTGGAGGTAGCTGTTACACCAAGTTGGTTTTCTATACACCGAGATTTAAAACCATTCAAGGTTTTGGATAGTGTAATGTCTAGATAATTGATACATTCTGCACTAACTTGGTGAGTAAAAGACAACCAGGAGGTGGTTTGGTTGATGTGTAAAATAAATTCTTCCAACTCAACTGGTGTCCCTCCCAAATCACAAAAATGTCATCCAAAAATCTGTAATAAGCTGTGATTTTAGCAGAAAAACACTCTCAAAATGTGTAAGGTCTCCCATTCCAGGAGTACCAGGTTGGCATAAATGGGGGCGCAAGCTGCCCCCATTGCCACTCCACTGGTTTGTTTGTAAAAACCCCCTTCGAAGTTTATAAAGTTATTGTCTAAAACTATTTCCATTAGTTCCAACAATAAGGATTTTCTGTCTGGTGTTAATTCAGAATGTTTATGAATACTGGTTTCAAAAAATTCAAAGCCCTCTTTCCTAGGGATACAGGTAAATAAATCTTTCACATCGATGGTAATGAGGAGACTATCCTTGGACCATAACCCCTGGTGCATTTTGCCCAAAAAGTCCCAAGAGTCTTTTATAAGATGTTTATGTTTTTTTGCAATATTTTTGAAATTCTGATCAATAAATATTGCCAAGGGATGGGTTTTGGATCCACGGGCAGAGACAATTGGTCTAAAAGGTGGTTCCATGATGTTTTTGTGTGTTTTTGGTATCCCGAAAAAACCAGGAATCAGTGGGTGGGTTTGTCGGAGAAAATGAAAGGTCGTCTGGTTAATTCGTTGTTCCACCAAATACTCCTCTAAAAGGGAGTCAATTCTGTTGCAGGCAGTAGTAATTTCATTGAGGGACACCAAACAATAGGTTTTTTCTTGTGTCAAAATGGTACTTATGACTTTTGTATAATCGTTTTGCTTAAAAATTACCAAACCTCCCCCTTTGTCTGGTTCCATGAAACGTAGTTGTTTATTTTGTGTTAAATTCTTCAGAAGGGTGGCTTCTGCTTTTAAATTGTGATTCTGCCAAAACCCTTCGGTATTTTTACTATATGTTTCATATATTTCTTTTGTGACAATATTCTCAAAAGTATGGAGCAAAGGGTGAAGTGGAGGGTTATAAACACTCCTTCTAGTAGAGGTTTGGTTGGCACTGTCCCCTGTATATTGGTTCGCAACTCCTTTGTTATAAAGAATTTTAAGATTTAATTTTCTAAGGAACAATTTTAAATCAATTAAAATCTGTGACAAGTCTCCTTTAAAACTCTTTATAAACTTGAAGCCTTTGGAAAACAGGTGGAAATGAGTTTTTTCTAGTGTCAAATCAGAATAGTTGTATATTTTATATCCACAATATTCAGACACAATACCATTGTCGTGTGTAATTATGGCATCTGACCCTCCCTGTTCCCCCTGTGTCCCCTGTAATTCCAATCCTGGTTTTTTGAAAAGGAATTCATGTTGATTACATTTTGATTTTTGTGGGCTAAGCGTTCTGACCTTCTGGGTCCTAAAAAAACTTCGTTGGACTCTTGAAAAGAGTCCAACTCATCTAGAGAACCAGTGTACACAACCGGTGGGTCCCTATGGTGATGCGGTTCGTCAGAGGAAATCCTGACACTTTTTGTATTCTGTTTATAGTGAGTTGGTGTAATCAAATTTCTCCTATTATGTCCCTCCCTAGGTCTAGAAGGGGCAGTTGCAAAAGTAAAGTTAGGTGATGGGTAACTTTTACCAGTTTCATACTGCCCCTTGTCCCTAAAATATTTCTTTTGTTTTCTTTCAAAAACCTTTTCAACCTTCCCTTTGGTTCTCTCTAAAATTCTTTCAAAAAACTCATAATATTGTTCAAACAACAAATCATTAGTGATGGAATGATGTAATTTATTAATTTCTACCAATAAAGTTTTTAAATGTACTTCATTATATTTAAGTTTTAAAATTAGTGAAAATCCACATTCGTCAAAAAAACTATGAAATTCTTTAATAATATTTTCTGTATATGTAATACCAAAAGGGTATTTATGAAAACGGAGTCCCTGAGGGACTATCTTATTATTTAAACATGTGTGCAAATAATTGTTTTCAATTTCCAAACATTTGTATTTGTAAAGCAGCTTTTCAAATTTAAAAATGCAGTCTTTCAAACTGAAAACGTTATTCCCATCTTGATCGGGAATTATAGATGAAACATTAACATTCCCTTGATTGTCGGTAGTAGAAAAAACAAACTTTTTGTCTATAAAACCCTTAAATAAGGTTCTGCAACCGGAATCAGTCCCTGGAACAGCCCGTAAGGCATGAGAGGCTGAACCGGTGGTTTCACAGTCTTTAAAGCAATTCGAAACAGTACCTTTAGGGTTGTTGGCTCGTAAAAACCTTCGAATATCCCCTGTATCCGAGTGAACTGGAGGTAGAAGGGTGTCCTGCATCGGAGCGCCACTGTTGGTGTAGTTTCTTCTCCTAGGCTGGCCTTCACCTGGCAGACTCGTTCCTTCCCCGGCATCTTGGAGTGTGGAAGCAGGCGATGACGTCACAGGTGGTTTCGGGCCCGTGGAGGAATGCACACAACTGGCAATAGCTCCCTCTGGTGGATCCTTCTGTGTGAACAGGTCAATAAGTTTAGTTAAATCCCCACGAAGGGAAGAAAGTTCTTCTCTAAGACGGAATACTTCGTTCTGGGTCTGTATTAAGGTGATACTAGTCTCCAATCCGTTCTCGGCTCCCAGTAAAGTGGAGTCGTTTGGAGACTGATCCATAATATTGAAAAAAATTTTTAAGCAAAACGATTATACAAAAGTCATAAGTACCATTTTGACACAAGAAAAAACCTATTGTTTGGTGTCCCTCAATGAAATTACTACTGCCTACAACAGAATTGACTCCCTTTTAGAGGAGTATTTGGTGGAACAACGAATTAACCAGACGACCTTTCATTTTCTCCGACAAACCCACCCACTGATTCCTGGTTTTTTCGGGATACCAAAAACACACAAAAACATCATGGAACCACCTTTTAGACCAATTGTCTCTGCCCGTGGATCCAAAACCCATCCCTTGGCAATATTTATTGATCAGAATTTCAAAAATATTGCAAAAAAACATAAACATCTTATAAAAGACTCTTGGGACTTTTTGGGCAAAATGCACCAGGGGTTATGGTCCAAGGATAGTCTCCTCATTACCATCGATGTGAAAGATTTATTCACCTGTATCCCTAGGAAAGAGGGCTTTGAATTTTTTGAAATAAGAAGTTATGTACCTACCATAACGTTCCATGTTAGTTGTCTTCTCTCGCCTTCTTTCTTGCTTGATGGGTTCGGAGCCGATCCCTCGGCTCCGACTCGGCACTTGCTAAGCTCGAGAGTCACTTTTACCAGCTCGAGGCAGCCCCATATCCCATGATGCAAGGCGGTAAGTACCCAGATCTCGTTTGATGACAAAGGGCAATAGCACCAAGCATAAAATACTTCCCAAAAGGAAGAAAGAAAACTTACAGATGGAAGGAGGACCAGGTTTGAATGGTCTTCAGCATAACAGTTTCTTATAACAAGGTCTGTCCAGGCCAGGGGGAAGGAGGGAGGGTCGCAAGAAAGAAGGCGAGAGAAGACAACTAACATGGAACGTTATGGTAGGTACATAACTTCTTAATGTTAAGTTGTCAATCTCGCCTTCATTCTTGCTTGATGGGACCGCGTCCCTAGCACCTCTATCCTGGGTGGCTCAATGGAACAAACTCTTGAGGACTGTAGAGCCAAAACTGGCTCTGTCCCTGGAGGCCAAGTCCAATTTGTAATGGGAAACAAAAGTGTGAGGAGTGGCCCAAGTGGGCGCTGCACAAATAGTGTCTAAAGGAAGTCTAGCTTGAAAGGCTGTAGAAGTAGCTAAGCTCCTAGTTGAATGTGCTTTAGGTTTTGAGCACAGCTGTTTTCCCCTGAGCAGATAAATTTCAGATATGACTGAAGAAAGCCATCTAGACAAAGTCACTTTAGAAACAGGAAGGCCTTTTTTATTATCCGCATAGGAAACAAAAAGTTGATCAGATTTTCTAAATTTTTTTGTTCTGTCCAAATAATATCTAAGTTGACGGTGGACATCAAGATAATGTAGCTTTTGTTCAGCTCTATCTGAATAGTTGGGGAAAAATACAGGGAGATCAATGGATTGATTCAAATTGTTCTTTGAAGCGACCTTAGGCAAAAAGGTTGGGTTAGTTCTCAAAGATACTCTGTCTTTGTGAAAAACCAAATAGGGGGGTCGAACCGAAAGAGCATGAAGTTCAGACACCCTCCTGGCCGATGTAATAGCCACTAGGAATAAAGTTTTCCAAGAAAGATATTTCAGGGAACAAGAAACAGCTGGCTCGAAGGGGGGAAGAATTAAGGATGTCAGCACTAAATTTAGATCCCACTGAGGAGGAGGATTCCTGATTGGAGGCTTTAGTAGGAAAATTCCTTTCAAGAAGGCCCTGCAGAGCCTATGGGACATAATATTATGATCTGCTATCCCGACATGAAAATAGGAAATAGCAGCCAATTGAACTCTGACTGTGGAAGAAGAGGAGCCTGCATGAAAAATCTCTGCTAAGAAGTCCAGGACTGCCTGAACAGGGGCAGTAAAAGGATCAATATTCTTGGCCTTAGCCCAATAAGAGAAACGTTTCCATTTGCTTGTATAAATCCTCCTGGTAGAGGATTTTAGCGGCTACTATGATGTCTCTAACTGGGTTAGAGATCAAAGGAAGCCTGGCTAAGGAAGGAAGTGGAGCAACCATGCTGTGAGGTTGAGAGAAGGGATTGACCGGTGCAGCTGACCCGATTGGTGAATCGGAAGATCTGGCACTGGGTCCAGATGCCACGGCTGCACCAAAAGGTGATGATGGAGGAACGGAAACCAAACTTGTCGAGGCCAGTAAGGGGCAATGAGAATCAATTTGGCTCTCAAAGCGGTAGCTTTCTGGATAACCTGAGGGATCAGAGGAAATGGAGGGAAGGCATAAAGAAGTCCCTGGGGCCAATCCTGGGTCAGAGCGTCTCTGGGGGGATGGCCTGATGGAGGGAAGAGGCAGAAGAAGTCTGGACATTTGCTGTTTTGGGGAGTAGCAAAAAGATCGCAGCATGGACGACCCCATTCCAGAAAAATTTCTTCCGCTATAGATTGCTTGAGAGACCACTCGTGAGGCATGAAAATAGCTCTGCTCAATCTGTCCGCTACAATGTTGGTTTTCCCAGGGATATGCGTTGCTACCAGAAACCGATGAGAGATCGCCCATTGCCATAGTCTGAGCGCTTCTCGACACAAGGGGTAAGACTTGGTTCCGCCCTGTTTGTTGATATACCAAACTACAGACATGTTGTCTGTGTGGACTGCAATTGTCCCTACGGGAAGAAAGTCGTTGAGGGCTTGCAACGTTAAAAGCACTGCTCTCATCTCCAGGACATTTATGTGCAGATGGTACTCGAACGGCTGCCACGTCCCATGAACCATCCTGCCCTGATAATGACCCCCCCACCCGATCAGGGAGGCATCCGTGGTGACAGTGGCCATCAGGGATGGGGGTACAAAGTACCTGCCTTGGTGAACCTGAGGAGATGTGATCCACCAAGCAAGATGCTCTTTGCATGTCTGTGTCACCAGAATCTGGTGACGCATTGGAAGTTGTTGGTATGACCATTGTGTGAACAGCATCCACTGAAGAAGGCGCATGTAGAATCGAGCCAGGGGAAGGAGAGTAATGGCCGCAGCCATGAGACCTAATACCTTTAGAACCATTCTGGCCTGTACTTTCTTGTTGGCCAGAATGATTCTGACATGACTCTGAATGTCTGAAACTCTTTGATCTGTAAGGGTAGCTGACATCCGAACAGTGTTTAAGTTTGCGCCTATGAAGGTAATAGACTGGCAGGGCGATAAGGATGACTTTTCGAGTTGATCGAGATGCCCAAATGAGAACAAAGGTTTATTGTGTAATCCCTGGCTTGTGTAAGCTGATGCCTGGTGGTGGCTGACAGGAGCCAGTCGTCGAGATACGGAAACACCTGGAATCCTTGGCCTCTCAGGTGAGCCGTGTCCACTGCCATGCATTTGGTGAACACTCTGGGGTCTGTAGTGGGTCCAAAGGGCAGGTCTCTGAACTGGTAATGACTTGACCCCAGCCGAAGCGGAGAAATCTCCTGGAGCGTCTGTGAATTTTGATGTGATAGTACGCATCCTGAAGATCTATTGAGCACATCCAGTTGTCCTTCTGTAAGAAGGGCAGAATTGACTGAAGAGTGACCATTCGGAATCTTGTCTTCCTGACAGACTTGTTGAGTCTGCTGAGATCCAATATTGGTCTCCAGTCTCCCGTCTTTTTGGGGACCAAAAAGAACCTTGAGTAGATTCCGGGCTCTGAATGGTCTGTTGTAACTGGCTGAATGGCTCTTTTTTGCAGTAGTTTTGAGACTTCTAACTCTGCAATTTCCCTAAGACCGGGTGGTACATCTGGAAGGGAATTTGAGGGGAAGGGACTTTCCTCGAAAGGAATTATGTAACCCTTTGATATGATCGACGGTACCCATCTGTCTTGTGTGAGGGAATGCCAGGCTTCTGGGTACAGTGATATTCTTCCCCCGACTGCCTCCAAGGAGGGACAGCCGGGCAACATCTCAGGGATGCTGAAAGGGCTTGTCAGAGAGAGGCTCTCTGTTTCCCTGGTTTTCGGACCCCTCTGCCTCTAGAGCGGAGTCTGTTGTTGTTACCCCCTCTGCCTCTAGGGGTAAACTGACCACGTGAATCCGGCGTGACTCCTTGGGATTTACGGAACCACATTTTCCCACCTTTCTGTCCTTTGGGATAAGGTCTAGAAGGGGTGGAAAAACGGACTCCTACAGCAGAAAGAGTCTTGCCGTCCTGTTCGCACCTGGTCAAAGTTTCCTTCACCTGAGGGCCAAACAAAGCTGACCCATCAAAGGGAGAATTTGTGAAGGACGCCTTAAAGGGATCCGCAAAATCACATAGCCGCATCCAGGCTTGGCGTCTAAGAGCCACACCTGTACCTGCGGCTCTACTCGCTCCATCAGCAGCATAAGATATTAGCCGCATGGAGGAGTTTGCAATGGAATTAAGGGTTCCTAGCTGAAGCAATTTTTCTTGAGCCCCTGCAGCTGTAGGATCCTGTACTACTTCACCCAGCTCCTTAAGGATATCCCTCTGGAGTCTGGTGAAGTGACATAGGTAATTCAGCGAACGCATAGCAAAGGTCGCTGAGGAAAACATCCGCTTACCGTACCTATCCATGGTCCTAGAGTCCTTATTAGGAGGATGGACGGGTACAGAAGGATCTGAAAGTTCCTTCTTGGTGGCCGCAGCCACCACCATGGCATCAGCGGGGACACCCTTAGTGAGGAATTGCTTGTCACACGGGGCAGTGATAAATTTTGAAGGCCTCCTAGGGACTGGCTCTACAGAGTCAGGAGCTGCCCACGCCTTTCGTGCAATAACCTGCATAAGGGGGTCGAAAGGCGGAGACACCCAGGAGGTGGAGGGCCGAGATCCAAACGCCTCTAGGTATACTGACTCATCCTCAGAGGGATTGTTGGTGGGCCAGTTTCCCCTCTGTTTAAGGAGTTCTAGGATGTCTGAGAAGGAGACATCCTCAGAGGGGGATCTAGGGGATCCCTCTGACTCATCAAAGTCAGTATCCAGTGACAGACTCGGGGAGTCTACATGTTTCCTCTTACAAGTCCTCTTCCTAGGAGGATCTCCGAAACATCAGGAGAATCCTCGGAAGAGGGGGAAATTCCCAATGGGGAAACCTGAGGCGGAGGATCTCTGGGTCCTGTAGCAAGAGAAGTGGCAGAGATGTCAACAGGTACTATAGAGGGAGGAGCTACGGGAACAGACTGCCGACTGATACCAGTGGCCAGCACACTCTTCATCACCTCGAATGCTCCCCTCCCAGGCAGGTCCGAGAGAACCCGTTCCGAAGAACTAAGAACTCCAGGGACCACCGAAAGGGAAGTCTCAGAGGCAGATGTCGGAGCCGAGCTCACCAAGGCCGAGGCTCCAAGGGGAAGAGCGGGTTCGGACAAGGGTCCGATGCCACTCACCCCCTCGGAGGAGACCATGGAAGCCCGACCACCGAATCCCTCTAAGGAAGGTCTCGAAGAGGAGATAAGAGTAGAGGCTGAAGGAACAGAAGGGGTATCCGTCCTCCAGCCGTAGCAGTAATCATTCCGAAGACTCCAACTCCAAGCTCTGGGGTAGAGTTGAAGGAGGAACTGTAACGGGGTGTGGACCAACAGTCGTCTGTTGAGACGGACTATGTAACATTTGGGCCAGTACCTGTGACTTAAGTAATCTGCTGACCACTCTCTCTAGGTCATGGTCTGAAAGTCTGGATGACCTTGAAGATCGGCTCCGATGGCTCCGTTCCGAAAGGAGAGGTGAAGCCGGAGCCGAAAGTATCGGCTCCAAGGAAGGAGACCTCGACCTCTTCCTGGAATGAGCCATCGGAACCGATACTATAGATCCTGTCGGAGCCGAAGACTTATCGGAGCAGACAGGAAGCCTCGGCTCCAGCCGGAGCCGATATAGCCACAAAAGTAACGGTGTCGGAGCCGATCGGAGCCGACACCGATGCCTGTGCCACATGGTGGTCGGAACCGATCAGAGCCGACACCGAAGTGGTCGATGCAGGATCGGCACCGATAGCCATCGGTGCCGAAGGCTTTGTTAAGCCAGAATCGGCTCCAGCCGGAGCCGATCTCGACTCGGAATGAGTCGGAGCCGAGGCCGCAGGCTTAGACACAGAAGCCTGGGCCTTGGAAGATTTGGCTGATTTTGATGGAGCCGACTTAGCCGGAGAGCCCTCCGGCTTAAGAAGGCCCCTAAGTATCAGCTTGTTGCGTCTTTCCTGCAGGACTCTCTGGCTGAAGGAATGACAAATAGCACAGGAGTCCTGCAGGTGAAGAGGCCCCAGGCAATACAGGCAAGAAGTGTGACCGTCTGTCAGAGACATCTTCTGACAGCACTAGTCACACTTCTTAAAACCTGAGACCCTCTCCTTTGACATGGTGCTTCACAACACACACACACACACCAGTCAAGAATTAAATTAAATAAAATACCAAAAGGTATTACTATAAACACAAACACACACACCCTAACAGGGAGGGGATGGGATGGGTAAAGTTTGACTAAAAAAAATTAGAAGAGACAGGGATTTTCTGTCAGAAAATCTATGTAATTAACTTAAAACTAAAAATAAAAGGGTTTTTAGCAAAAAGTGGCTTAAATATCCAAAAAAGTGAATCACTTACCAGGAGCTGGTAAAAGGAGGACCTCATAAGCGAAGCGGCAAACGAGATCTGGGTACTTACCGCCTTGCATCATGGGATATGGGGCTGCCTCGAGCTGGTAAAAGTGACTCTCGAGCTTAGCAAGTGCCGAGTCGGAGCCGAGGGATCGGCTCCGAACCCATCAAGCAAGAATGAAGGCGAGATTGACAACTTAACATCCAGTATTCATAAACATTCTGAATTAACACCAGACAGAAAATCCTTATTGCTGGAACTAATGGAAATAGTTTTAGACAATAACTTTATAAACTTCAAAGGGGTTTTTTACAAACAAACCAGTGGAGTGGCAATGGGGGCAGCTTGCGCCCCCATTTATGCCAACCTGGTACTCCTGGAATGGGAGACCTTACACATTTTTGAGAGTGTTTTTTCTGCTAAAATCACAGCTTATTACAGATTTTTGGATGACATTTTTGTGATTTGGGAGGGGACACCAGTTGAGTTGGAAGAATTTATTTTACACATCAACCAAACCACCTCCTGGTTGTCTTTTACTCACCAAGTTAGTGCAGAATGTATCAATTATCTAGACATTACACTATCCAAAACCTTGAATGGTTTTAAATCTCGGGTGTATAGAAAACCAACTTGGTGTAACAGCTACCTCCACTTTGACAGCCAACATCCTTTTTTCCAGAAAAAAAGCATTATAAAAGGGCAGGCTGTCAGAGTGGCTAGGATGACATCCCACATAGAAGATCTCCAACCAGAATTCATTAAACTGGGTAAAATGTTTGGAGAAAGAGGGTATCCTGAGGTTTTGGTAGAAAACATTTTGACGGAAGTATATAATGGGTGGGGGACCCGTTTCAAACCTTTACTTGGGCACCCCATTGAGAATATAGAAACATCAGAAGATAGACCCCATGAATTTTCAAGTTCTTGTTCTATTCAACACAATAACTTTTCTCCTATTTTTAAAAAAATCTTACAAGATAATTGGTCTATTTTAAAAACTAACCCTGAAATTATTGAAGTTATAGGGAACCAACCTGCATTTATTCATCGGGTGGGCAATAATTTTAAAAGAACCTTGGAAGGAAGACATTATTCTTACAAGAACTCTAGGGTTACCCACCCCTGTGGTAGATGTACCCAATGTTCCTCTATCAACACCTCCAATAGTATTGTTTCAAAAAATGGGTTGAATACGGAGGTTAAATTCTGTAGGGGTAACTGTTATTCTTCCATGGTGGTGTATTTGGCAACCTGTTGTTATTGCCCATGTTATTACGTGGGCAAAACTGAACGTCATTTAAAAGAAAGGATTTACGAACATAAGAACGACATAAAAAATAAAAAAGAGACCAGTGCTTTATACAAACACACCACCATGTGCCAACCCGTCCCTTCTTTCAAATTTGGTATCATAGATACGGTCAATTTGGAAATCAGAGGAGGAGATAACAAAAATATTTTACTGCAGAAGGAAGTTAGATGGCAGTTAAGATTAAAATCCAATATTTCTCCAGGTTTAAATGAGTATATAAACATCAAAGCCATCTTAACAGGAAAGGCAAATATACTTTGAAGATGGCATAAATATATTTTCAACACATCAGATGTAAACATACATTTTACATCAACTTACACATGAAATAATGTTGTAGATTATTCTTTTGTTTATTTATATTTTTAACAAAAAAATTTTCATTATGCATTATTTTTTAATCTGTTAGAAGTGTGTGTATACATACAAACAACCACCAACATGTTCTTGTTTCTTTAAATTTTGAATGTTCAGTATCTTTAGAATTTTATTGATTAATTGTTTTATTAATGTGAAGATTTCATTGGTTAAACATTTTTTATAAATTATGTCAGTTCATAGTGGGATTTTATCTGATGAAGTTTGTTTTATGCAGACGAAAGCGCTCATATGAATTGTATTTTACATTAAAGGATTGGACTTCTCAGCAGGTGAACTGTGTTTTGTTACCAACTACATAAAATGTCAACATCAGCAGTCCTACAATACTATAATCCACAAAAATAAGCCAACAAATTTGCAATAAAGTAAAGAATTCACATTACTGGACTTAATAAAACAATTCTGAAAAAGCTACAAGAGAGTCTCACACAAACAAATAACTGGTGCCAGAAACAGGGCCTCAAGTTAAATGCCAAAAAATGCATCATCATCCCCTTTGAAGAGAGTGATGTTCCCACAAATTATCACATTAATAACAATGTTGTAAGCATGCAACAAGTTGTATGGTACTTGGGCTCCCAGGTTGATAGAAACCTGACTTTTGACCACCACGTTGTCTCCGTTGTAAGGAAAGATTTTTACATGGCCCAATTCATTAGTAAGGGTATCTTATCCAGGGACAAAGAGGTCATAACATCCCTGTATTCTTCCTTTACAAGAGCCATTATTGAGTGCGATGCCCCTTTTGACATGTGCCTCAGCAAAACACCCGGCCAAAAGAAAGACTACAACCATTTCTGCCAAAAAAGGTCAAAGGACTAAGTTCACTTTGTTATCTAAACAGACTAAAAAGCTTCTTGCTTTCCTCTGTCTCACACTGGTCCCTATAAATTTCACCACTGACTTGCTTTCCAGGCTAAGAAAGATCCTGCCTTAAGAGACTTCCTCTACCTCAGAAATACTGGTTATACTTAAAATGCTCACTAAAAAGACCACAGCCTTCACTGCAACATAAACAAGCCACTTTTTATGGACAGGTTCTTGACACAAAAACCTTCAACTTCTGTAAAAAGCTCCTCTCATTATCAAACAATGTAGTTCAGCAACATGATGGGTGGATGGATAGCCATAAATGTAGTCCTTGGGTAAGTAGCATAGCCTTCATCAAACCAGATGGAAAATCCACATACTAACCTTTCCCAGCTGGATGGCCAAGATCTAATATCAGTTACTCAAGTCTAGTTGCCCAAGAAGAGGGGCATGTTTAACTAAGAATTCCATTTGCAAAATTATATTCAGTATACTTATTAAATCTCTCTCTTACACACACACACACAAAAAAGCCCCTACTTGTAAAATAGGCAACCTCAGTAATCACATGACACCCACTCACAATGAAATTGTCTGGAAATCAAAATATCTGAAAAAAAAAATCATAATAGAGATGGATTCATCCATGTAATTTCCCACCACCAAAAGGACCATCAATAAATCAACAAACAACTGCTTGGCAAAAAGTAAATCAATAAGAAAACCATAAACTATAATGCTACATACTGGTGTAAACATATAACTTGTGTCAATTCCCAGGTTAATCCATACCAAAAGATTGTTTCAGAGCTTCAGCTATGTACAGCTTTCTCCTAAAAACTTAACTCACTGATATTTGCATTGCTGTAATTATAACTGTAAAAAAAAAATGTTTTTAAGTTTATTCTGTACCGCAATGATTCTCACTGTTACGAGATGTAATCTCTGCCATATTGTATGAGTACTACATCCATAATTTGCTGTCTCGCTCTCTCATGTATTATATTTTGTGTTATTTTTGGAGCTTTTCTCCCCGGGCCTCTGCTGAAAATGGACCTGTGCCCAGTCGGACTTTCCTGGTAAACAAATGTAAAATAAACTTTCCTCCAATCTAAAGCCATTTGACATTCAGACATTTTAATTTGTGCAGAAGTTACTCACAGACTTGACAGTTTACTAAGCTGTAATGCTGACCTTCGCTTTAGAAAAAAACAAATTCCCAGACTTTGTCAATAGCTCAAAGTTTAGAGAGGATTATTTATTTATTTTTGGAAAACATCTTTAAAACTGTTAAATTGATTACACACCCAGAAACACAAAAAAGTTATTGTGATTATGTAAACCACAGACTGCTGCAAGAAATCAAAGTCACATTAGCAGTCTATGCTTATGTCCGAACAGATGGATCATACCCGTCAATTCCAAAAGTAAAGTAGCTTAGTAAGAAGGTTATTTGCAAGGTTGCATGGCAGTTTATATTGGAAATAAGCATCAGTTTTTCATAATTATGCCAAAAAGTCTTTCAAGGTAAATACAACTTCTGATTTAGTATGGAACCATACCTCTCAACCTTAGAGCAAGAAATCTGGACAAAGCGAAAAATAAAAAAAAGTGGGACACGGGACCAAAAATAGTTATGCATCACAGACACCATTGAAACAACTGTAGCTGCAAACATTATACATCACTTATAATCTTTCTATCCCATTATTGTCAGTTAAACATTATATGGCTCATTCAGTCCTGCCTTATTTTGCATCAAAGAAAACTATGCTTTGAAATGACAAATGCATTAAAAATAATACATAAAACACATTGATCAACATCCTGCAACTTCCTACCTGCAAGCAACCACAAAGCTTTCACTGAAACTAGGGCTGCTTGTTTCCCCAGAATGACAGCTCTCTAATTAAGTCTAATGGTATACAATCTACCAGTATCTGGACTACCCGAAATAAATGAAATTATGACCTGTAAATTGAAAGTACACTTTGTTTAATTAAGCTATATTTCTAAGCCCACTTACTATATTTTTTCAGTAACATCCCAATATCCATTTCCAGGTCACTTTTATAAGACATTGGCAGTGGTAGACTTGGCATCCTTCAGAACCCCACAGGCACACACTAATACATTGTCCATTAAATGTAAATATCCATCCACTGTAAATGGCAAGAAGCTATGTCTTAAAAAATGTACTTCTGGCATGCGTACCCAAGTATTAGGTTTTGAAACAAAGAAACATTCTCCACAGTCCGCAAGTCTCTGTCTTTAATAATCATCTACTGTTGCAGCACTCCCAACACATAAGCACACACATACACACTAAAATCCCCAACATTTAAAAAATGACATTGTGCCCACTTGATTTGCCAGTATTGATGATCCGCCAAAGCTAAAGCTTACTGTTGTCCAATCTACCACTGCTTAGAACCCACCAATGAAAAAACAGTACTAGGTGCTTTTTTGTTTGTCTGAAAAAACAATACAACTTTATATGCTACAGTCCCACATAGTCAGTCCACTACTGACCCATTAACCCTAGGCTGCTGTCTCATTCTTACTCCCTGGAACTGCATTACCTTGGATGACTACTTTATTTTCCTAAGCAAAGGACACAAATTGGAAGATAAGGCAAAAATCCAGACATTCTTTGAAAATCCATACAGTTAAGAGTATGAGTACATGTTCAATACAACACTCTCACTGTCAGGAAAGCCGCAATTTAATGAAAGTGTACTCTTAATGTAAGATATATTTGTGAGCTAACTTGTTTGTGTTCAGTAGGTAGAATGATCAGTTAGCCTCTTTGAGAGAGAGAGAGAGAGAGAGAGAGAGAGAGAGAGAGAGAGAGAGAGAGAGAGAGATGCACGCACACACACACACTTCTGCTTTCATGCATGCACTCACTCTGTACTTACCTATTAAGACAGGTAATTGCTGTCCCTTTCAAAGGGAACAGTGGCAAATCCATACACGAGTCCCTCTTCAGAGAGAGCACAGAGAACACACACACACACTGATTGTTCAGCGCAAAATAATGGCGTAAACACACGGACCCTTTTTTGGCCCAAAAACAAAAGTAGAAGGTGCTTTGGCGCATGTGCACACCGACATTATCGTTACAGGTTATAGGAGCGAAAAACACAAAACAAAAAAAAAAGTGTTTTGGGGCATGCGTACATCGATGTTGCAGTTAGAGGTTGAGGGCCGCAGGTTGGACACGTCTACAGCATACAGAATTGGATTGCTTTTACTTTTTGCCTGAATTACTCAGATTTGTATTTCTCAGAGCTGTTCTGAACTATTCAGGAGAAGAGCTAAATAAGTAATGGAACTGAATAATTTTGTCCAAGGCTGTCAATCCCTTGACAGCCCCTTCTCCTTCCCTGCAATCTTGTTAAGGTATGAAAGTTATCACTGTAGACAAAGAGGTGCATTCAGGTGCAGGGATGTAATCATTCCACTGTACTCTGCTCTCACCAGGCCAATCACTGAGCATAAATGAGCCACAGTATGCATCCGTCTAAATACTTGGAACAAAAAAAGACCCATGAGACATTTGCAAGTCCAACTGCAGCATGAATACCTGTCCAAGGGATGTCAATCTCCAAAAATTATCCTTCCAATATATTCTACTTATGCTGTATGTATCACAGTGAATACCTCTTCAATGATCAGTCTTCCACTCCAGACACAGTGAAGTACTTACTTTTACTCTATTCAAACCTATTTTGAAGGAATGCATAGGAAACCACAAATTCATCCCACCCCCAGTTTAGCACTTATCTCCCAACATATTTTTGTTCTGCCCACCGCTCTGTTAAATCATATGCAAAACAGCTAAAAACTACCATGGGAATGCAAGCCTAGGTTTCCTTAAGGTACTCACAGATCACTAGCCTAGTAAATACCTATGAACCTATTAACAGTCGTGGAAATACTTCTGCTGTTTACTAGTGTCTGCAATGGAAATGTTTTTTTTTTTTTTACCTTAATGTTGAAAAAATGTGCTGCACTGTCTTAAAAGTACAAAGACTTGTCTGTCTGACAACTTATTAACATCCTTAAAAGAGAGAGTGTCAAAGATGCAGGTCCCAGAACACTTCATTTTTTTTTTTTTTTTTACCAATCTATACTTCAACTAGTATAAAATGCATCTGTGTCACTCTTTCTGCACCTTTCCCCTTAGTTAAATTTCACTGTTTTTACTCCACGGGCGTCCAGCTCTCAGTCTGCCTAGTACAGTACCACCCTCAATGTGACGTTAGCATACACACCCCTTCCCTACCCTCAGCTCTTTAAATATGACCTTTCCCGCCACTATTTTCCTTCCCCAGGGAAAACTACCACAACCATGGTGCGTTTTCGATCCTTTATTTAAAAGAAATATTACACAGGTTAAATAACCTCCTCGGTAAGTTCAATCCTTTTTGTGCAGATCATACTTTTCAACTCACAAGATTTACCTGTTAATGTCCAGATTTCTGCCTCATATGTTTTGGTACTCTAAATTATGTTTTTCATGCAAATACTGCCATTATTGATTTTATTTAAAAAAGCTATTTTGGTACTTCGTAGTTTCGCAACTGCAGCTTTTCTGCACTGACAGCATTATCGGCAACATTCCGTTCTTAACTGAAACATCATGCTGCCGAAAAAGTTTCACGTGATGCTGGTGGTTGGTTTGATGTGGTGTTCCCGCATCCCTACTGCTTATATAATAACCACTGCTTATATAATAACCACTGCCCTACTTTATGGCGATAAGAAATTCCCCTGCCCAAAGACCCTTTTCAAACGACTTTTCTTTCAGACAGATTGAAAATGGCACATTTCAAACAAAGGTCTACTTCCAGATGTTACTGTAGGTACTGCATCTTTACATACCCAGGATACACGAAGGAGGATAGGAACGGTATTGGGGAAGCTACTTTGGAAGGATTCATAAACAAAGGAGCTTAGTACAAAAGTCTTACATGTTACATGTAGGTACTGTAAACGGCCGGAATCAGCACATCCCGAACCATAATATATACGAAAAATAAATAAAAAGTTGAGAGGTGACCACGGTGGTATAAACTTATAAATACGTTTGGTTATATACATAAATAACTGCTGCAAGTGGTAGAAAACTCCATAAAAAAGAAACTTATTTATTAAACATAATCCAGGTAAGCGCTTTCAGAAATGCTTCATCAGACCGTTAAGTTTTAAAAAACACTCAAACTTTTATACTCAACTCACATGATTAATTAGTCAAAACATTTCAATTGAACACTTAAAGTTACATCGTAGTTACGAATAGCTCTATATGTTCCCTGCAATGGTATGCCCACAGCGTCAAATTGATGCGGTACAAGTACTCCACCTTTTGAGAAGTATCAACCATGCATATAACATAAAAACAATACTAACAATTAAATGTTAAATATTAACGTTGCAGGATGGTCAAAAGCAACTCTGTGCCCTCTTAGCTATAGGGCAACCACAACAACTAAATAAAACATTAACTAATACGCTGCTGTAAAATAAAACAAGAAACATTCCATAAAAAACATTTATAACTAAGAAAATTCACATTCACTATTTAAATTTTAGTATCATGTACAAAGCATTCTACCCTTACATAATGATTAGATGAAAAAATTCACATATTAAAGTTGCATGGTAGTCACAAACACTCTATGCATTCGTAGCTATTGAGCGTCCACAACAACTAAATGAAACGGTATTAATATACTGCCATTAAAACAACAAAAAAAATTTCATAAAATACATTTCTAGCTAGGAAAGTTTACAATCGCTACCTAATTTTAATATGATGGATGGAGTATTCTACCCTTCCACAACCATTGGATGAGGAGATCAGTCAGCTGGACATGTTGAGTCTTTTGGCTTTTCCCGGTTAGGGGTCGCCACAGCGGAACTCCGGTCCGCTAATGATTGGTAGTTGATTTTTACTTGCCAAGTTACCAGCCCTGATGCACAACCTTCAACGAAGGTACGCCCATTCACGCATGTCTCCACACAGAAGACGCTCTAGCTGAGAATCGAACCGGACAGCGTCTGACTGAGGCGACAATGCTACCGCAGCACCACCACCGCGGGTAAACAGCTGTTCCTAGGTATGGTCATTAAAAGTTTCCAATTTCTTAAAATAGCAAAACATGGCAAGCAATCATTGCTCCACTGCTATACAACAAGACAGCAAGACAGGCATTCTTTACTACAAACATCCATATGTTAGTGAGCCAACACAAAAACTAAGCTAGTTACCAAACAGACCATGTTGCCTGTACCCACAGAGTGACAGTAACTTAAACCAGTACCATAAACACAAGAATTCTAATCACTTTTACAGCACTGCAATTACAACTCCCGCAGTTGATTACATGACTACATTAAGCACGTTTAGATACTCATAGAAGGTAGTCTATGGAAGAAACTCACTAAAGCAAACTACAGTTATACAAAGTATTCCCATAAACAGCAAACTGTCCAATCATGTTTGCAAAAAAGACTTTACTAATTTCAGCCTGACAAGTTTAGCGACTGCATTTCTAGCATGTTTAAGCTGCAGGCTACACCATTTTTAGTGTAGCAGCACTCAATTTCTACACTAACGCTATTGTAGGCGTATGTTTTACTGTTGCACCAGGCTATAGTAACAGGATATTCTCTGATGGTTTAAATTATATAGTTGGATCTTGTCTCTGTAGTTTAAAGCATAACTTGTGAACTGCACAGATAGAGTGGTTTAGACAGACTTCTTGTGTAACCTAAGATTCCCTAACTGTCTATTTAACTTGTTACATAAAGATTGTAAGCATGAATGCATAGGAAATGTGGATAAGCTGCTGTATATTCCTCTGTGAAGGAACAGTGTTTGAGTGTAAGCTCTAAGTGTTAATATTCTCTTCTCCCAGGTTTTGCCCAGTTAATTCCCCGGTCGCCCATACCAGAAGCGCCACTATACTGAAGTGAGCTGAAAGCTGAAGACCTGGTCCAGGACAGTAACCTAAACGGACAAGGTCAATATCCAGTACTACAATTACAAACTAAGATTAATTTAAATAACCCCTCTAAAACTCCTACCCGAGTCTAGAAACACAGCAGTACATCTCATTAACGGCCAATAACTGGTGTAAATATTGGGCAAAAGCAAAAGATAAAAGTAAAATCTAACTATATTCTCCATTACCTTGGTCAGTGTGGGGTCGGATTAACCCCGCTCCGCTCGCCCTCCCTGCCCCCATATCCCACCCGCCCCCAGTGGTCCTACTTTTACACCTAACTAACCACACTCACTACTATCCACGCTCTCACACAATCACGAGTTACTTTATCTTACATCCCCCCACCTCACTTGTTATCTGCCTAAATACCCATAACTATGTTATATACCATGAAGCCCCACCTCTCTCTGATTCTCAAGCCAACCATAAAAACTCTGCCCCTTACTCTATTAGTCCTTACCTCACTATACTGGCTAATTACTTACGAGGACACTATCTACAAGGGATATCACTATCCCAAGTATCATACTTGCAGGCTATCAACCTTACCTTACACTGCTTATCCTACTCATTACCCAACCAATATAGTACAATACACCAAATACCCCCGCCCCTATAAACCAAGAATTAACTCTCCTAAATCCAAATATGCTGATATATTATTACTCAAACTCCTGAAACTCATAGAACATCTGAGAAAAAACTTGCCCAAGGATGGAGACATCCACCCCAACCCAGGCCCTATCACAAACACTTACTCTCATAACCTATCACTTCTCCCTAACTCTCCTAACTCCCTCCTTATCTGCCATCTTAATATAAGAAGTCTAAACAACAAAATACACAACTTGCACCCTGTTAGACACATACCACCCCGACATTATGTGCCTGACTGAAACCTGGCTAAAACCAGCCACAAAAGACACCGAGATCACCCCACAAGGCTATAACATATACAGAAATGACCGCCCAATAAAAAAAGGAGGTGGTCTCGCCGTCCTCTTCAAATGCTCATTAAATATTACTTTGAACCCCTCACAACCCCCCCAGAACTCCTATGCAGAATTAATTGTCCTGAAGATACAAATAAATAAGGATAAAAGCATCAATCTACTTGTGATCTACATCCCCCCTGGAAGCAACACTGACACACTTGAGCATATCTTAAATTGGCTTGCTATCAACTGCCCCCAGGAAACTATTATCCTGGGTGATATGAATATAGACTGGAACCAATGTTCCTCTGAGACCAACCCCACCCTCATAAATCTCCATGGTTTCTCACAAATCATAACCTCCCCCACCAGAATTGGCAACTCCAACCAAAAAGAAAGTCTTCTTGACTGGATACTCACTAACAGTCCGTCTCATGCCTATAAATCTGGGACTCTCCCAAATGAACTCAGTGACCATCTTATAACCTACATAGAGAAAAATAAGGTAGGGAGATGTAAACTACCAGTGTATAAATCGATCAGGAACACTAAACAATTTGACCTTGCTAAATTCCAACTAGAGCTACAGTCCTGTAACTGGTCTAATCTTAAATACCTCCCTCTCGAGGAAGCCGTAATAACCTTTAATTCCACCTTTATAAAAATACTCAATTCCCATGCCCCCACACGTTCAGCCAAGGTTAAAAACCTGACTGCTCCATGGCTAACAAAAGACTCTAAATCCAAAATCAAACTTAGAAACAAAGCCTGGGACAAATGGCGTGCCTCCAAAACCCCCCTAGACCGATCTCACTTCCAACAACTTAGAAACGTGACAAAAAAATCTATTTTACTAGACAAAAAGAATTACTACCACCAACTGCAAAATAAACACCAACATAATCCCCAAAAGTTCTGGGCAGGTATTAACAACCTTCTCCATCCAGGCAAGACCTCTACTCCAACTCCAGCCGACCTAAATGATAAGTCCTGAAGAAGTGGCCAATACATTCAACTCTTTCTTTAATCAATGTTATCAAATCCTTAGCGGCACAACAGCCTCCCACCAGCCCCTCTACCACGAGTTCGACTCTGAAGTCAGAACCCTCCTTCCACCTACAACCTGTTTCCACTTCCTTCATTAGATCCCTACTGAAGAAACTAAAACCTACTACCATTGCTGCTGACCTTCTACCAGCTGATTATCTACAAAAAGCTGCAGAGGTCATAGCCTACCCCATCTCCATCCTAATCAACCGCACCATAACGGAATCTACTATCCCCTCAATTTGGAAAATCTCCCAAGTCATCCCTCTCCACAAAGGTGGGACATCTACTGATCTATCCAACTACAGGCCAATAGCCATATTGTCACCACTTGCTAAAATCATGGAAAAATGTATACACAAACAACTAGTACACTACCTAACCCAGAGCAAGCTCCTAACTACCTCACAGCATGGCTTCAGACCCAAACACAGCACTACTACCGCCCTCCTGTCCTTCACTGACACGATAAACCACAACAAGAACAAAAACATGTCATCCGCTCTCTTTCTGGACCTATCAAAGGCCTTTGATATGGTCAACCATCAACTACTTCACAACACTCTAAAAGCATTCGAACTAGACAACACAACACTCAAGTGGTTTCGTGCCTATCTCTCAGATAGAAATCAAGCCGTACTATGGCAAAACAAACTCTCGCCCCTATTACCTAACTCCACAGGCGTTCCCCAAGGTTCCATCCTGGGACCCCTACTCTTTTATTTTATAAATGACCTCCACACAGTCATCCCCGAGACCTCCTGCATACAATATGCGGACGACTCAACACTAATAAACACGGACAGGTCACCAACCAAGCTATTATCCAAAACCCAAGACTGTCTGACTGCAGTTGAAGACTGGTTGCTAGGTCGCCATTTGATCCTTAACCCTAAAAAAACCAAACTATTACTCTTCCAGCCTACCCATAAACCTTCCTCTATACTCTTTTCTGTTCAGTCCAAAAATGGGACTACTATATCCCCAGACTCAAATTCCAAATTACTAGGTGTTACCATAGACAACAAACTCAGATTCGACCTTCACATTAACCAAACTATTAAAACAGTTAACAAAAAACTGGGGTCTCTTTATAGAATAAGATCCTTTCTAACTCCCAAGGCAAGAGAAGCCACAGCCCGGTCTCATCTCCTCTCCTCACTCCTTTATGCCTCACCCATACTCACCAACCTGTACAAATCAGACCTAAATAAGCTCTCAGGTTGCTACAATCACATTGCTAGATTTGTTACTGGCATGCCTTATAAAACCCATCACTGTATCAACCTGCACAACCTAGGCTGGGTGGAACTACCTAACCTACTCCAACAGACCCAGCTAACAGTAGCTTTTAAATTTCTCAATCAACCTGACTCCATTCTTGCACTGCGTAATTTAATCACCACATATCTAAACCTAACTAGTCTGCGTTCAGCAAATAGGCTACTTGCTCAAACAGTCAAATCCTGTAATTTTGGAGGTGACTCGCTGTTTGCAAATTCCATTGGTAAAATATGGAATTCCCTTCCGCCTCAACTCACCACCATCACCTCTTTATCCAAATTCAAGAAAAATCTATCCCTTCACTTTAACAACCAGTGGCTCTGTCAATGTTCCAAACCAGACTAAACCCACTACCCTCCGGAACCCCACTTCTCCACATGTTTTCCTCAAGGCTCTTCCATGTATCTAGCATTACTCTGACATTTTTTCCTTCTAAACCTTAAATGTTAACAATTGCATATCTATTTGTACCTACGTATTAGTCTTCAGTAAGAAGTAGTATATTCTCTGTTCATATATCTCTTTGTACCTATGTATTAATTATCAAAATAAGTAGTATATTCTCTGTTTATATGAATGTAAATTACTGTCAATGTGGAGCTTTTCTCCCCGGGCCTCCGCTGAAAATGGACATGTATCCAGTCGGATTTCCTGGTCAACAAATGTAAAATAAAATAAAATAAAATAAATAAATAAATAAAATAAAACACTCCACCCTCAAGGTCTTTCCCATCCTATGAGGAAAGGAAGTACTACCTTCCAAATTCTGGCTTCTTCTCCAAAGGGTAGAAGAGAGATGGATGTGAAGAAAATCTCACTTGACCCAACACATCAAAAACTTCCACAGTCACCATAAGCATCTTGTACAAATAATTTCTCAGTTGAAAACACTGTTACAGCATGTAGTAAACTATGCAAACTCAAGTGCTAAAAACTTCTGCTATGCAGAAATAAAACATCAACTGATGCAGTCCAAAAAGCTCAGTAGAGCCATTTCCAAAAATGAGATACCACTGCCAGTACAGCTACCTATTTGGTGCACCTCATCTCATTCAAGTTTCTCCGTTTTGGGTGAGACTCCTACAACAGAAATCTACCAAGCTGCTCAGGAGTAGCTCACACCTTACTCAGGAGTAACTCTTATACAAGCCGGGCTGCGTGTGCACCTTCACAGCATGCAACCTAATTTATCCAAATGTGACTTTCTATTCTCATCTTGTAAATAATAATGATCGCAGTATATTTAAACTGTGATTATCACCATGTAACCTGACATTTTTTTGTGATGTAATCCTCACCCCGATCAGGCTAGGACCATTGAGCTTTTACAGGAGGACATCAGTAGATTGCATTTTTTTTTTCAGATGAAGCAGCTACACATTGTTCAGACATCTCATGTGAAGTGATTTGCCTGTATAACGTGATAGTTTTTCAAGGCTGGATAGTGTTGTTTTGTATGTCATGACTATGCGGATATTCTGGACTAGAGGTCAACATCCTTTGACAGCATATGTCACATCCTTACAGGAGGAAGTAGCAATGCTGCAAGGCATCATAAGCTGGTTGTATGTAGATTGTAATGGGGTTAATGTGATGGATGATGACATAAAAGTCTCACGGTTCCTATGTTTGCTGTACTGCATCAACCAGTGATTGAAATACTCTGAAACAGAAGAGACACAGACAGGGAGACATTGTGACAAAACCGATAGGCTTTGTGATGGTGCTAATGCTGTATAAAAATGGCCTATATGGAACAAGAAATCTGTATTGTCAACTACTGTAACAATGGTACTGAAGGTATTGATGAATTTTAACCATATACTTGCTTCATCGGACTCCTCCACAGAAAAACATGAACAGGAACACATTGGCAGGTAGAAAGTGTAAAAGGTCTGTTTCAGCTATTGAACAAGGGACTGCAAGAAAGGTTTCCACAGGTGCAGGACGACGTAGATGCCAACAACGTATGCCAGAACACAGGCAAATGTGTTCTCCAGCAGCAAGTAGATGTGAGGCACAAGGGACTTTGCAAGTAAACTCAGCACTTCTTTGTGTAAATAACTGCTCATAGCTGTAGTTACATGTTACACGACAGAAGACATGTAGTAATACCATTTTGGAAAAGAAAAAAATGTAATCCACATAAAAAAACAGTTGTCTGTTTTTTTATATACTTTAAATAATTTATTTTCTATAACTGCATAAGTACCTTTCCCTTGACATCTGCTATTGTAATTTTACTTTGAAGCATTAGGCATGGCAATGATTCTGCATCACAAGTCGAAACTATACACTTACCTAATAATGTTAATGCCCATTAATGTAGCATTTCTACAATTACCGCAGGGCAGTCTAGCTGGACAATCTGTCGGTTACAGGGAAGTAAGGAGGTTTACATTGTGGAGGACCCCAGCATCCCTGGTTGGTTCTCAGTAACACGGACAAGTCCTTTGTTTTACCTGTAATGGCCCCATTGCTACCCTTCAGGCATTGGACTAGTTCTTGAACTATTTTGTTTAGGACATGTTATGCAGATACAACTATGTTGGTGTATTTGATTGAAATTGCATTGAATGTATTGCACCCATATGTCTATTATGATCATGTACATAGTTGCACATTAGTTCCTACATTTGTTAGTAACAAGCACATATTTACCATTTTAAGGACCGAATTCGTGATTTAGGCATTGAGGATCTGCGAAACGTATGTGTAAGAATTGCTGAGCGGAATCCAGCCATTCTTCTTGAAGTCCTTGACAGTCAATTCCTAGATGGTCCAGAAGTTTCACAACGTCAACATAGTCCGGATGCTCCTGACTGGTGTGTATGCAACCGCTGTAAACGTATGCCGACTGTCAGAGAGTGTGTGCTGCAGAATGACTCCAGAGAACTGCATCTCCAAATCAGAAGTAAGTAATACATATAAGTTAGTGTTTGCTAGCCGCAGAGTCCTGAATTTATGAGTAAATGGATGAATTGGAAAAGAGTGCAGTATACACTGCAGGACAATCGAGTGTACTCGACATACCTATTAGAACTGTATAGATTTGCAGACAAGGTCAGGATTTTATTCTCATAAATGTGGTTCGCTGTCAAACAATTGGGTTGTTCCGGCAAATTTCTGGAAATTCAATTAGTGCGGAAGTTAGCAAGTAATGACAACGATTTGCTTTACATAATTCAGACCTTTCAGAAAATTCAAGGTAATGCCTAATATGTAATGGCATTCATAATGAATGTAGTGTATGCAGTCGAAAGTAATAACTGTTCTCTGTTGCACTCAGGAAATGCATCAATGTGTCCTCCAGCGTTGTGTCCTACAGACAGCTGAAGCATACCGGCGATCATTATTTGGACTACTGATGGAAGCAGATGAAAATAAACGGTACAGGCACACAGCTTACAGTCAAATACATTGTGTGGCGTCATGGATGTTTGGGAACTGGAAACAGGAGAGTCATTCCCAGCTGTTGTGTTTGGAAAATTTATGACAGATATCCAGACGCCAATGGTATTTACACAGGTTTCCGGCCCACCAGATTTTAGATATACATACTGTCACAATACCATACTCATGGAGTTGTTCTGTTGATCACATTCTAGGTCTTAATAGTTTCGATGTGTGTAGGACTATGAATGTAATGTTTTCTATTGCACAACTGACCCGTAAAACTTCATCCAGTTTTCATGCAACAGTGTGTTGTTAAAATAAATTGTTTGGAAAAAT
Source organism: Protopterus annectens (assembly GCF_019279795.1). Lineage (NCBI taxonomy): Eukaryota > Metazoa > Chordata > Ceratodontiformes > Protopteridae > Protopterus > Protopterus annectens. The sequence continues at coordinate 710,629,713 of NC_056749.1, read as the reverse complement.
AGGTTGCATCCTCTTTGTTTTATTTATGTGAAAGCATGGAAACAACTGCACCAGACATCTGCATTATATAATTTCATATTAGTTTGGGCATGCAGAGCACAAGACTGCTGTAACATCATGTGCAGCGTTTGGCACAAAGGGGACAGAAATGAGCAATTGTAAAACTAAACAGTATCTACCTATAGGTATGTATACCTATATATGTATGCCACATGCTCTAGGGATCTAAACCTCACCACAACAATAAATAGGGTGTGCTGGAGGGACAGATTCCTGTCCCAGAGACTTCCCATGCTTTGGAACAAGATTCCAATCTACATTAGGCAGAGCTCCTAAAAGAAACTTTGACGAGTGGATGGGAAACAGAAAGTTTACCCCAGGGATCACTTCAGTGGCTCTGCTGGATAGAGGCACAGGTATAATCTAAGGGGGCGTAAAAAGCCAACGCATACTGGCTAGGCTTATAAATGCCTTCGGTCAGATAGCCTAGTACCCAACTATGAACATAATAGTTTGGCATGACAACTGTGACGGTTATGGGAAAAACATGGTGCACTTGGCTGATATGAAAGTGAGAAAAAAAAGTAAAACAGCAAATTGGCTGATATGATACAGATGGCAAACACAAATGTAATGGAAACAGGTAAAAACTATGCACATAACCGATACTGCAATATCTAGGATGTAGGGGTAGTATTGCAGTGGATGATTCTGGAAAATGAAATTTTTTGCAAGTAATTGGTGTCTGATAATTTCATGTATGTGGTGAACTTGGAAGCATAATTTGCAAGCCTTGTGAAAAAAACTGTCAGGACATAGTACTGAATCTATAGTAGATTGTTTACATGGCAGTAACACCATGAATAGATCAATATATGTGACTGTATATGTGCGTCTCTCCATCAATAAGAAATATATCTACTTCAGGGGCTTGCAGTGTGTAAAAGCTTGGAACGTTCACATGGTGGGGAAAGTTTACTCGAAGTTCAGAAAGTTTGAATGGTTTAACGTGGTGATTGCCAAACCGTGCATAATGGGCAATCTAATGTTCTCTTCCCTGCAGTGAAATTTCAGAGTTGGTACATGCAATTACCTGGGTGTGTTGCTGGTGCCAAGGGGCATGCCACCATGGCAAAAAGTAAAAAAAAAAAATTTTTTTTACACAAATACTAAGGTTGCTAAGCGTCCAGAATTCTTCCACACTGTCCAGAATTAAGAAACCCTGTCCAGAAAATGGAGACTGCCTTGTATTGTCCAGAAAAAATAAAATAAGTTGTGGTTATGATGTCCGGGATATTAATTTTGTTTTAATAAAAAAAAAAAAATGAAGGGCGTTCTTTAAGAACACCCTTTACGTCCAGTCGCACAAAGGAAGAAGACCAAAATGGGTCACAAATGAAAACGCTTGTTGCGTCTGTGTAACGGATTGGTTTGCATCTTTGTGTTTCACGCGTGGAGTTTGAGTTCCAGTCCAGAAGCTGTTTTTTGGACTGCACCGTGGACGATAATCGTGAGATTCACAGTACTACCCTTGAAATGTGGTATGTTACTAAAAGCTATAAAGTTGGAATGAGTGATGAAGATGTAAGGCAATTCCAGTTTATAGGAACCGTTATTTATTGTATGTGCTGTCACTAATATGTAATCAGATACCTCTAGCTTTTGTTGTCTGAGGTGTTTAGTACTGTTTGATGTGCTGTTAGTTTGCATACAAATTGGATTTACCATTTTTCTGACTTAATTCAGTATACAATTCCACAAGGGGATACTAGTTTAAAAATGTGCAAACAAAGACTATTCTATAGGAGTGGGTATAGAAAGCATTCAGTTTAGACCTGAAAATGTTAAACTATACCTTCTTAGTCGTGTTTAACATGACAAAACGGCACTTTTATAGAATGGAAGACTTGTCCCTACAAGCACTACATGACCATACAGTCATTCAAATTTAATATGCAACTGTAATAAAACACATTTTACTTATTCTTCAACATTTGCAATTTACAAAACTCGGATGTTGCTTACTTTTGCTTATTAATACTGAATCAACAGACTCATGGGTGTGAAGATGATTTTATTTCTTTTCTCTGGTAACTGGAATGGAAAGCCCAACATAAGTAATCCAAGTATATATATATATATATATATATATATATATATATATATATATATATATATATAAAAACCTAATGTAGCTATCCTCTATCCAATATTACCAGTTTACCATTTTTAATGTATTATAGGCAATTTATTCTTCCAGGTCAACAGGCAGCAATGCACGAAAATTGTAGATGAAACACTAATATAATGTTGTTTGCTAGCAGCAAACTTTTCATTAGTTACAGCTGTCTTTAAAGTGGGATTATTCAATTGACATTTACTTCTGCAGAGATTGTCATTACAATCCACCAATAATCAGTCAATATGCACAGAACCTTGACATTTGCCGTTAAAATATTGAAAACTGGGCAGTTTTGTTACTATTGGGTCATATATGTTCTTGCTTCATTGCTTACTGGAAAAATGTTCAAAACTATACATTTAAAACATGCTATAACAAGTGGTGCTGTTTTATACAAAGGATATAATTTAATTATATACATAATAATTTAATACAGGCAGGAAGGTGAATCAAATAACTTTTGCATAGTCTTAAAAATGTGTGCAAGGGGCCTGTGATTTGAAAACAACCCAAAGGTAAACAATCTGCCACTGGACAGATGCATTTTCTTTTGAGTGTGGGCTTCAATGCTATTTCAGTGAATGTGAGTTTCAAAGGCAGAAAAGTTTTAATGCTATGTATGTTTTCATTGTGAGACTATTGCTTTGTTTAGCAAATGTCTATCATTGTTCGTGCTATAAAATTCAATAAACGTTTTAAATTCAATCTAAATATCTGTAATCATTGTAGAAGTAAAGCAGAAAACAGCATGCAAACTGAAAGTTTTGAACAGTGTTTATAGCAGCTGGGGAGAAATGCAATTAATGTATTCGGTATGCATGAAAGTATGTCTGGCTAAATATAAAAATTAGACAGAAAACTAAATGCGAAGTAGAAACTACTAACTTGGTGTAACTTTTTTCCCCCTCAAGTAATGGGACACTGGAATGGAGCGTGGTGGTGAGGAGAATCAAAATTACACTCATTTGCTTACACATACTTGTCCAGAATTTTTGACATGAAAAGTTGGCAACCCTACACACACACACACACACACACACACACACACACACACACACACACACACTACACTAGTCCTATCACATTTGTGATATACAAGTGTTTGGCCAGAAGACACTTATTCCCTACTACAGGGCCAGATAATGTGATGCATAGCTGTATGTACAATTCCAAGGGTGTGTCCATTTCACAGTTACACATTGCATACTGTATGTCTGGGGTACATTTCCCTGTTTACTCCAAGTATATCTAGGCCAACAGCCATGCCATGTCCATTTTTCAGATGGTGACACATATTAGCACCATACATTTAGAATGGCTTACTCATAGCATGTGTTATACTGGGGGGGTGATTGTCTGGTGCACTGTAGTTGTGAGGACTGGCCCTGTCATTGGCAGTAGTGGGCAATGGCCACCAAGTCAAACCTCAACATGCATACATGCTGATCACACTCACACAATACGAGAGTCACACAATATGAGAGACACACCGACCTAACACACACACACACACACACACACACACACACACACACACCTGCATATTGTACAAATGCTACAATCTAAACTGCTACCTTGGCCACCTCTGGGCATCTGTGCTTAAGTGGTATTATACCTACACATACATGCTACTGCATTTCTACATAGGATTGGGGTCACACCTGTTACTACATTTCTACATAGGAGTGGGGGGCACACCTGATTGTTACTACTACATGTGTATATCGGATTAGGGGAAAAAAACAAAACAGTTCTACTTTTCTGCATAAGATTGTGGGGGGGGGGGGGCACCTGACTGTTACTATATGTCTAGATAGGTATTGTGGGGCACACCTAAATGTTACTACATTGCTACACAGGATTGTGAGTGCACACCTGACTGTTACTACATCTCTACATAGGATATGGGGGGCACACTATACTCTTTCTATATTGATACAAGCGAGTGTGGTGGGCCACACCTGACTGTTACTAAATTTCTACATAGGATTGGGGGACACACCTGACTTACTACATGTCTACATAGGATTGGGTGAGGCACACCTGTTTCTACAGTGCTACATGGGAGTGGGGGGGGGGGGTAAACACCTGACTGTTACTACATTTCTACATAGGATTGGGGGGGCACACCTGACTGTTACTACATGTCTGCACAGGATTGGAGGGGCACACATGACTGTTACTGCATGTCTGCATAGGATATGGGTGGTGCACACATGACCGTTTCTACATCTACACAGGATTGGGGGGCAGACCTGACACATACACATTCACTATGACTCTACTGGTATGTCCGGTACTGTATTTCATTCTGTTTTCTAACCTATCATGTTGACTAGAGGCATATCAGTGTACTACAGGTCTTAGGTTTGATTGACTTACATATTAGTTTATGACTTCCTAGTCTTCAGAACTAATGTAGTCTGTCTGTGTAGGGCTGGGGGGGGAGGGGGGGAGGGGGGGATTACCCATAGGAATCATTCAGTTATTATGGCGTATTTTGTGGATATGCAGGAGATTCAGAGTGGTGTCTGACAATGCCCTGTAGGCCAGGCATAGATCTCCCCATATAAAAGCCTGTATGAGACATAATACAGGGCAAGGGCCTTGTCTTCCAGAAAGTCCAAAGGGATGACTCGTGTATTTGAGCTCTTCATCATAAATGTGGTCTGCATGTAAATCCATGATGATTGAAGATGCTAAATAATGACAGACTGGATTTTTTGACTAGTTCCTTCGGACAACCATTTCTATTCATAAGGGCAGTATTGAAAACCTGCCCTTACTTTGGGGTAGCGGTTCCACCTCAAGTTTAAGGCTTATGTAGATTTCTGAAACTCCTAGGTTGAGAGGTATCCCCATAATTGGGCCTTTAGAGAATAACTAAAACCAATAGGAGCAACCACAGCAACAAGCTATAAGGGACATATCTGTGTGCCTTGTAATTCTGTACTGTGCTGCCTAAAAAGTCTGACATTCTGGTTCTGTTATCTTCCTTACGCCATTGCAACAGTAAGACTAATCATTCTAAAATGAATAATATGTGCACAGGAATTAACTGGCCTGTCTTACATCTACGGAAAAATAGGCAAAAACTATGCAACTGAGCAGTCACTTCAGGAATGATTCGGCAACAAAAAAGATTGACATATGCAGTATGAACACGGTGCTAGTCTGGACATGTATGTAAAAAGAACCTCAATGAGCAGTTAGATCTGTAAGTGAACATCATTCCAGACTGGATTATAAAAGGAAACCAGTGTATTTATTACTTTTATCAGAAAACACATACAGCTAGGGTAGTCTGTAATTTATCTAGTTACTTATGTATGTATGTGTTTATGCATGTATTTGGCATTTGTTGACTGTGAAAGTATGACTGGGTGGAAGCCCATATACAGGGGATGCCCAGGGAGAAAAGGTTCAGAGTCAATTTAATCGTTTTCACATACAAGGAAGTAAACAGAAAATGGCTAGTACATAAATTGTACATATACTACATGAAACCTAGTAGCATATTACAGAGATTAGACATTAAGGAGACCATATACATGAGACTACAGATCTTAACCAAAATACGATTCAGATCAGTATGATTCTGCTTGATAGTCACTTAATTTTTTGCGTATTCCAATGTACTTAGTACACATATCTTATAGTGCAGAGTTGAGAGGAGGGCATTTTTAGGAGAGGGAAAGTAAGAGGTAGAAATGTTGTGTGTTTATTAATAAAGTGAGGAGCATGAATAGGGAAGAAGCAAAAAGGAGAAACAAAAGTTAGGGTCTGTATAGTGATAACAGCACTGTGAGGTATAGGTAAGAGAGTTAGGAAATGTTCAATTTGGTAAAATAGTGCAGCAAGACAATATCAGAGAATTGTGGCACCTAAGTTGTTATATTTAAAAGTTAAGGATCTATTTGATTAACCTGGTGAAGGACATGAGCAAAGCCATGCATTTTTCCATAGCTGCTGAAAGTAATGAAGAAGATATAGAGCAGTGTCTGCATGCCAAGTGAAAGTATAAACCTTTTAAATACAATGAAAAAACAACAGTAAGCCTTATAAGCACTACTACTTTTACATTTCAAAGAGAAGTTCACCTGTCAGTATGGGCTGTAAATAAAATCAGCACACACAGGAAACTGTTAGGCTTTCTGGAAGTGAGATTTACCCATCCCCCAGGGTACTGAAACTTGAGCTCAAGGAGTCAGAGCAGCCTGAATGTAAATATTAGGATCACGTGACCTGACAGCTAAACCAAAACAAAGACAGCAGCAGAAAATCTTGACACCCCCTTTAAAATGCAATACAAAACAGGTACACTCTAACATGCTTTGTGTATTACATTCCTCATGTTTGTTGCTGTGTTGCTACCCATCTTGACTCGTTACACTGCAGGATACTAAATTCATCCAAACCACAATCCTTGAACTTGACAAATTAGCAGTTAGTTTCTTCTGCTTTACTCTTCTTCTTTCGGCTTTTCCTGGTTAGGGTTTGCCACAGCGGATCATCTGTCTGCATATGATTGGCAGTGGAGTTTTACAGTGTCTAGCTGCCAGCCCAGCGCCAAACCTTCCACAGGACACACACACACACACACACACACACACACACACACACACACACACACACACACACAGCCAATTTAGAGTGTCCAATCCACCTACTGCATGTCTTTGGGATGTGGGAGGAAACGGAGCACCCGGAGGAAACCCACGCGACCACAGGAAGGACATGCAGACACCGCACAGAAGACACCCCAGCAGAGAAATGAACCAGAGAACCTCTTGCTGTGAGACGATTTTCTTCTGCTTTACTAAAGATTAAAAAACTGTCAGTAAAAGTGCCACTCCTAGAGAAAAAGATACCCCTAACAAGTGGATCACTATCCAAAAAGATGTGATGAGCTATATGTAGGGATACTACGCAATATACTTTACTACTTTTGTTGCATTGCTACCCCCTTGGTTTATTGTACTGTACAATACCAACACTTCATCAAAACCATAAACACTGAGCACAAATGGAGGATTACGATCAGGTCTCCAATCATAACTGGCTTATTATGGTGTTATGAGACATGGATGACAAGAAATTCACCTCTAGAGCAAAGCTGCTTTGTACTGTACCAGTTACTGGGGGGGGGGGGCAGGAGCATGAAACAAATTACTAACTTTGAACACCAATAAAGCACTTGGCTCTGTCAAACATACAGGAGCAAATGTCTCAGTTTTTTTTTTTTTTTTTTTATATATAAAAGTAAACACTTAATGGGGACAATGGATCAAAATTAGGGAGAGTTTTTAAATACTTGTTCACTCGAAAAAGGTTATCAGAACTACAGATTTGCATCAAAGACAAAAAAAAAAAAAAAAAGACAAACAAAAAAAAAAAATCTTGTTTTCCCGCCTTACTGAACTAGAATAGTCCAGTCTTCAGAGTTTGCTGATCTCTGGGCTTTGTCTTGGTTCCTGTGCTATTCCATATCCTTATTTGGATAAAAGGAAGCGTCTTTGTTCACCAGTGGGAGTGGGGAGCACTGAGTAGCCTATTTGTCCCTAGAGGAGTGGTTCCAGCCAGAAACTTGTAGTCTATTGGCCATTTTGGGTCAATTCCTAGCTCTTTTCAGCCACCTGTAATAAAGCCCGCTTTAGCGTGCTTTTGTGTGATTTAGCGTGGAGTTGCCCACAGAGCACCATCGGGCAGCGCCGGTTAAACAAGGTTAAACTATTTCTGGCTCCGTAAAGTCTGCTCTTCAATTTTTCCCTTAGAACTTCTCTAGTTGCAATCTAAACAGTCTATTCTCTATCTCAAAAACTCAGCACTTGCTCCTAAAGCATTTTTATATAGGTAAAGTACATATATACTAAACAAAGTACTACATTAGCCTAGAATCCCCTTGAGTACCCATTTCCCTATAGGTCCCTTCTGACTCAGTTACACAGCAAACTTTTTCTACCATGTCGAAGGGTCAGTTGCTAGCGTCCTCTCCTGTTCAGCTGGTGAATCTGGGCAACTTGAGGCAATGTTACAATTGCCTCATGTACACAGACAACCCACTCCTTCTCCCACAAAACACAAATACATGTGAGAGATGCAACTATATAGCCAAACTGGAGGCTGAGCTCTCTCAACTCAGGACTGGCAAGACCAGACAGGAGGAGAAGGAAACCACGCACACCACAAACCCAGTTTCACATAGAACTATCACAACTGCAAAACAAACACATAAACACACAAAGACATACTGGAGGCACTGATCAAAAATCTACCAAAACTACAGAGGCCTCCAAAGCAGACACCCAAGCAACTGCCACCTCAAGACATAAGACATGCAACACATAGTTCTCAAAGTCAGTGTGCTAAACAGTCACAGCCCTTAAGGCCAAACACAATGCCAGACACACTTGTTATAGGTGACTCCATAGTCAGACACACTGACGTCCCACTCAGCAGACTGAACAAGGAAAAGATCACAGTAAGCTGCCTGTCAGGCGCTAGAATCCGCCACATAACACAAGCACTCAGGTCACTCCACAGCAAGTACAAGTATGACTCAGTCATTGTCCATGCCGGTGTGAGCGACCGAGGCATACCTCCCTGGACTACATGAAAAGAGACAGAGGAGCTCTCAGATTATGTAGCCCAGGCCGGTATGACCCTGACCCTGAGCAGTATCCTACCCTCACCAAGAATGATGCCACAATACAGAGACAAAATGATCAGCTTTAATAATTGGCTTAATTACTGGTGTCATTCTAAGGGGATCCAATGTCTGTCTGCCTGGGATGACATGCTTGACAAGCCACGCTGCTTCGCAAGGGACGGCTTGCACCTGTCACCGCTGGGCTTCGGATATTGGCAAAGGCTCTTGCCACCCCCATAGTGCCTTTTTTAGGCAAGGCTCAAATGATAAACCTACCACCCTAGAAAACAAAAATGAAGAAAAACTAAGGGTAATACTGCTCAATGCCAGAAGTCTAAACCTCAAGATGCACGCCCTCGAAGCCCTCCTCAGTATGGAGAACATTGATGTCTGTGCTGTGACTGAAACCTGGTTCAAGGCTCCTGAGAGCACCCCAGCACTATCAGGTTATACCTCATATCATGTGTTCCGGCCCCAAAATCCAGACCGAACCACAAAAGGAGGGGGAGTATCCATATTCATAAAGGATACCCACACCTCCAGGTTAGTGGAAACGCACGAAGCTTCGGAGACCATCCAGGTGCAATTAACCATAGGTAAAACTGCCCTACAGTTTGTAGCATGCTACAGACCACCCTCTCAAACTCAGGAAACCAACACAGCCTTCCTGAAGACACTGGAGAGCATGAATGTCTCTCCAAACACCATCATATTGGGTGACTTCAACTACCCAAACATAGACTGGGAACATTACTCAAGCCCCAACACCCTAGCCCAAAGGTTCCTGGAGTTCATAAACTCAAATGCTATGGAACAACTAGTCACCATTCCCACAAGAGGAGAAAATATACTAGACCTGATCACAAACATGGGGACAAAATGCTCCACACAGGAAGTATATCCCTCATTGGTGAGATCAGACCATAAATTAATCTCACTGGAGATCCACATCCCGCCTCCAACCCCAGCAAAAAAGACTACAGTGAAGAACTTCTCAAAAGCAAACTTCACACTTCTTAAGACTGGAGTGGTATCCTTCAAGGCCCCCGAGCCAGTGGAAACCACAACCCACGCTGCTGAAACCCTTACAAATGCCTTCTACGAGCACCTCCAGGAATGTATGGATCAAGTAATCCCTAATAAAATCAAGACCCTTTCCACCAAAGGCAGGCGCCCAGTCTGGTGGACCCCAGCCATAAATAATCTCTACAACAAGAGGAGAAAGCTACTACATGACAGAGCAAAATCCCTAAAAGGGAAGGCATCTCTGATCACTACTAGCAAAAAACTACGATCACTCAAAATCATCCAAGGCCAACTTTGAGAGAAAAATCGCTAATGAAACAAAAGACAATCATAAGGCCTTCTTTAGCTATGTTAGAAACCTGGGTGGAAACTCCCAGATATGCTCAGAATTAGTCCAAAAGGATACAAAAATCACTGAACCCACAGACATTGCCAACATACTGGCAGACAGGTTCAGTGCAAATTTCTCCCTCCCCCCCCAAAAGGGAAATATCTATCCCACCAGAGTCTAGCCTCCCAAACATCTCAGATGCCCAGGTGAGAGCTGCTCTCTCTAAAGCAAAAAAACACAGCATCAATGGGACTGGACTGTGTCCCCGGCTGTGTGCTACACAAACTCAATGAGGAACTAAACCCACACATAAGGCTGCTGTTTAATCTTAGCCTTACTACAGGATACGTACCCAAAGAATGGCGTACGGCAACTGTGGTCCCACTCCACAAAGGCGGTGCTTCTACGGACCCTGGAAATTACCGCTCCATAAGCTTGACGAGCCTTGTCTGCAAAGCTATGGAGAGGATCATAATGGAACTCATTGGGGACCTACAGACACTGGATCCTACCCAATTTGGCTTTGTCAAGGGCAGATCCTGCCTCTTGAACTTGGTCGACTTTTTCGAAACAGTCACTAAGGCAATTGATGAGGGTAAGGCAGTTCACACAGCCTACCTTGACCTAGCAAAAGCGTTCGACACAATACCCCACTCGGGCATCATAGAAAAGCTCACCAGCTTAGATGCAAACTGGCTCAAGGACAGAACCCACAGGGTTAGAGTTGCTGGTGCCATGTCAGACTCCAAGCCGGTCACGACCGGTGTCCCACAGGGCTCAGTCCTGGGCCCCCTCTTGTTCAGCATTTATTTTTCTGAAGTGCAGGCAAACATAGGGGGATTGTGGCTGACAAAATTTGCAGATGACTGCAAACTGGGCACCATAATTGACACTCCATCAGACACAGACATCCTCCAGAGAGGTCTCATAGAAATGGATAACTGGTGCCAGAGTCATGGCCTTAAGCTAAATGCCAAAAAATGTATAGTCATACCCTTTGGGAAAAACAAGGTAACCCCTAATTACCACATAGGTGGTAATCCATTAAACACGGAAGACGTTATCAGGGACCTGGGGACCCAAGTTGACAGTAACCTCTCTTTTGACACTCACATTGCCAAAGTGGTTAGGAAGACCTTCTACATTGCCCACCTGATCATGAAGGGATTCACATCCAGATCAGGAGAGGTCATTGTACCCCTGTACTCTTCACTTATCAGACCAATGATTGAGTAAAAGCCCCATTCGAATGTACCTTACCCGACACCTGCAGCAGTTGGAAAGACCCCAAAAGTTCCTCACCAAAAGGATAAAGGGGCTCAAACATATGTCATACGATGCCTGACTGAAGAAACTCCAGCACTATTCAGTCGCATACCGTCTGCTCAGAGGTGATCTGTGCCTGACATACAAGGCCATGTCCAACCCAGAATTAATGGACATGCTCCACCTCAAAAAATCCAAATCCACCAGAGCCACGAGAGCAAGAGACTTAAACCTCAACACAGATATAAATAGGACGTGCTGGAGGGACAGATTCATCACCCAGAGACTCCCTACACTATGGAACAGAATCCCAGTCCATGTGAGGCAGAGCCCCTCACTGACTCTGTTCAAGAGAAATCTTGACGAGTGGATGGGAGATCGTAGGTTTATCCCGGGAATCATCTCTGTCTCACTGCTGGACACAGGCACAGCAAACTAATGGGTATAGTATTCTCATCCTAAGGGGTGGTAAAAGCCACACACACTCTGGCTAGGCTTATAAATGCCCTAGGGCAGATAGCCTAGTATGAACCTATGAACCTATGAATATGTATTTTCTAAACAAGTGTAAAACGTACAGATGGGTTTTATTGATTGACTGCAAACCTCAGTTATACCAGGGAAAAAAGTATTCTTGAGGGACAGAGCAAAAATGAGAACCTCTGGGACAGTTGAGAAGTACAGAAGGCAGGCAGACACAAAGCGGTTTTACCTTCTGCTACTGTTCATCAGCCAGCACTGTCCATTGCTAGTTCAAGACTCAATGTTAACGCTTAGGGGAATAAGTAACAACTGTTAAATTAAAAACATCAGTGCTGTTAGTGTCTCGCACTAAAGTGGTTAACTACTCCATCTTTTTCTTGATATCAGAGCATAATCTCAGTACTTCATGCACTACAAATTAGTACTGGTGTGCATACAGTAAGGAACTTAAAAGAATACCTTCAACCATCCAAAAAAATGTAGTCAGTTACACATATACCAGGACTGTTTTTGTCCTCTCTGCAACAAAAGCAGTGGAGAAAAGGTCAAAAATGCTTTATTTGTTTTGAAACAGCTGCTGCAATGCTAAGGACTGTATGCAGTAGTAAACAGAAAAAATAAAGTTATGTAGCCACCATAACGTTCCATGTTTGTTGCTCATCTTGCCGTTCATTCTTACAATGATGGATTTGGAGCCGATCCTCAGCTCCGACTCGGCCGAATACATAGCTGAAAGTCTCAAACCTGGTTCATGGCAAGAAGGTATCCCACAATGCAGTGGTGTAATTCCCCAGATCTCGTTTGCTGCTACTACTGAATGGTATGTACATTACATACATATATACAATATATACATATATCAAAGTCTATATTGTATGGACTGGAAGGAGAAACAGACAAAAATCCTGACAGTAGTAAAAAATCTACCAGGTCCACAAGGAGTCTTTGGCAGGGGGAAGGAGGGAAGGTTTGCAAGAATGAATGGCGAGATGGACAACAAACATGGAACGTTATGGCGAGTACATAACTCCTTTATGTTACGTTGTCCTATCTCGCCTTCATTCTTACAATGATGACAGCGTCCCTAGCACCTTTACCCTGGGTGGCTCACGGGGGTACACTTTTAAGCGCCGTGGAACCAAAGGGAGCCCTGTCCCTGGAAGCCAAATTCACTTTGTAATGAGTGATAAAAAGTATGTACAGTAGTCCAAGTAGCTGCTGCACAAATATTATCCATGGGAATTCTGGCTCGAAAGGCAGATGATGTAGCCTTTGCTCTAGTGGAATGAACCTTCACTTTGAAAGGTAAATCTCTGATTTGAGTTATAGATTAATGTAATACAATTAGAAAGCCAAATGGGAAGAGAAGTTTTAGAAAATGAGCTTCCTTTTTTTGCATCAGAAAGGGATACGAATAATTGAGATTTTCTGAGTCTTTGGTCCTATGCAAATAGAATCTAAGTTGTCTATGCACGTCCAGTTGATGTAATTTGTACTCTGCCTTGTTGGTATGATTAGGAAAGAACACTGGAAGCTCTATAGATTGGTTTATGTTGTTTAGGTAGAAAGGATGGGTTGGTATGTAAGGATATCCTATCCTTATGAAAAATCAAATATGGTGGTTTAATAAAAAGAGCTTGCAACTCTAACACTCTTCTAGCAGAAGTTATAGCCACTAGAAGCAAGGCTTTCCAGGAAAGGACCTTGAGGTCTGAAGATGAAGAGGGCTCAAAAGGTGGTAACGTGAGATGAGACGGAAGAAAATTTAAATCCCAAGGACAAAAGGTTCCTTAAACGGAGGTCTTAAGAAGGCACCTTTTAAGAAGACTCCAGATAACATACGTGACATTAAGTTGGAAGAAGAATCACCAATGTGAAAATTTGAAATTGCAGCGAGTTGAACCCTGATGGTTGCTGCAGCTGAGCCTTGTTGAAACAGTTCCACAAAAAATTCCAAAATAGAATGAATAGGTGCAGAAAAAGATCAATGTTCCTGTCTTGAGCCCAAAAGGAAAACATTTTCCATTTACTAGAACACAGCTTTCTAGTAGAAGCTTTATGCGAGGACATTAAGATATGTCTAACTGGAGGAGTGAAATTGTGAAGCCTAACTAAATTGGGAAGCGGAGCAGCCAAGCTGCCAATTTCAGGATGTGGATAGAAGGAATAAGCTCCCCTGACATGCGAGTCAGCAGATCTGGCACTGGGTCCAGAGTCCAAGTCTTCTCCTGAAGATGAGGCCAAAGGAAAGGGAACCAAACTTGGTGAGGCCAGTAAGGAGAAATGAGAATTATCCTGCTTCCCAGAGTACTGCGCTTTCTGAATTACTCTGGGTAGGACAGGAAACTGAGGAAAAGCATACAAGGCCAATCGTGAGCAAGTGTGTCTCTCGGTGTCTCCCCAGTGAGGTGATTAGGGTAAAGTAATTGCTGCACTTGGCATTCATGGGAGTGGCAACGAGATCGCAGCAAGGTTGTCCCCATGTTCGGAAAATCATTTCCGCTACATTGTGATTGATATACCACTCGTGAGGCATTAGGATTGCTCTGCTCAGCTTGTCCACTATCACGTTGGACTTCCCCGGGATGTGTTCTGCGATTAAAAAGCGCTGGGAAGAAACTGCCCATTGCCAAACTCTTATGGTCTGTCGGATAAAGGGAGCAAGATCTGGTTCCCCCATGCTTGTTTATGTACCAAACCACAGACATATTTGTCTGACTATATCGTAATTGTCCCTAGACAGAGAGAGTTTTGAAGTTCTTGCAACTCAAGACGCACTACTGTCATCTCTAGAACATTTATATGCAAGTGAGCCTCGTGTTCTTGCCATGTACCTTGGACTGTTCTTCCAGATAATGCCCCCCCCCGCACCCTATCTGGGAAGCGTCCGTGGTCAATGTAGCTAGCTGATGTGAAACAACTGTCACAGGAGTGGAGTGTATCCACCATCTTAAGTTGTTCTTGCACGATTCCGTTATTCTGATCAAGTGAGACATCAGAAGCTCTTGAAGTGACCATTGGGAGAACAGTAGGCATTGAAGGATCCTCATGTGCATTCTGGCAAGAGGAACCAGTGTAATTGTGGAAGCCATGGTGCCTAGTAATATTAGAATTATCTTTGCTTTCATTTTGTTCTTCGGAAGGAGGTGAAGTATCTGCTGCCTGAGTGCTATAACTCTTTCTGTTGGAAGACGTGCTACCATAGAGGTGGTGTCGATCTGCACCTATAAATGTAATATGTTGACAGGGCAACAAGGCAGATTTTTGAAAGGTTTACACTAACACCCAGCTGATTGCACAAGTCCAAAGTTAGATCCCTGGCTTGTAGAAGTAGATGCTTGGTGGTGGCAGATAGGAGCCAGTAGTCTAGATAGGGAAACACTCTGAATCCTAGCCGCCTCAGGTGAGCCATGACAACTGCCATACATTTGGTGAACACTCTGGGGGTTGTAGCGAGACCAAAGGGCAGAGCTCTGAACTGATAATGGCTGGCTCCCCAAGTATCTTCTTGATGTCCTGTCCATTTTTATGTAGTAGTAAGCATCTTGAAGGTCTATCTAGCACATCCGATAGTCCTTCCCTAAAAAGAGAAGTATAGACTGCAGTGTCACCATTCGGAACTTAGACTTCTTGACAGATTCATTTAGCTTGCTTGGGTCTAATATGGGCCTCCAGTCCCCCGTTCTTTTTGGCACCAAAAAGAATCTTGAGTAAGTCCCGAATCCTATTTGGTCTGCGGGGACTTCTTGGATGACTTTTGTGGAGCAACTTTTGAATCTCTATAATCGTTTGTTCCCTTAGATTGGGTGGAACATCTGGGATTGTCTTGGTCTGTGGAGCAGGATTGGAAAGAGGGATGGAGTATCCTCTGGATATTGTATTTAGTACCCATTTGTCTCTTGTGATATTTTGCCAGGCTGCTGGGTACATTGATAAACTTCCCCAGACTGCCGCCAGAGTAGAGCGGTCGGGCCTCCTTTCAGGAGCGCTGATAAGGGCGTCCACGAAAGGAATCAGTCATCCTGGTTTTGCGGGCCCCCTCTGCCTCTGGGGCATAGTCTACCGTTACTGCCTCCCCCTCTGCCCCAGGGAAGGAATCACCCCGTGCGCCCTGGAATACTCTGGGATCTTTTGAACCACTTCTTTCCGCTCTTCTGGCCTTTAGGATAAGGTCTTGAAAGTACAGAAAAACGTACTCCAATGGCAGAGAGAGCTTTTCCTTCCTGCTCGCACCGGGTTAGTGTCTTTTACTTTGGGTCAAAGAGTGAGGAACCATCAAAAGGGGCGTTAGTAAAAGTAGACTTAAAGGGCTCTGCAAAATTGCACAAGCGCATCCAGGAGCATCTCCTAAGGGAAACTCCGGAACCCGCTGCCCTGCGCGCTCCATCTGCTACACAGGATACGAGCCTCATGGAGGAGTTGACAATAGAATTTAAAGTGGACAGCTGGGAGGAGACCTTCTCATACACCCCCGCAGCTAATAAACCTTGTTGAGCATCTCCTAGCTCTTTTAGGAGATCTCTTTGTAGCCTTATAAAGTATGGTAGGTAGTTCAGCGATCGCAGTGAGAAAGTCGCTGACGAAAAGACATGCTTCCCACATCTGTCCATCATTCGAGAGTCTTTATTCGGCAGAAGAACAGATGAGGAAGTCTCTGCAAGTTCCTTCTTGGTGGCTGCCACCACCATAGCATCTATAGGTACCCCCTTGGTTAGAAAATCCTTGCCCGAAGGAGCTGACAAAAATTTGTTTGACCTCAGAGGGACTGGTTCCGTAGTGTCAGGTGACTCCCACGCCTTTCGACTAACCAGGTCCATTAGCTCATCGAAAGGCGAAGACACCCTGGAGGCTGAAGGTTGAGATCCGAAAGCCTTCAGGTACACTGACTCCTCAACAGAAAGGGTGGTGGCCTGCCAGCCACCTCTTTGCTTGAGGATCTCTAGAATATCTGCAAATGAGATATCAGAGGACAACCATGGGGACCCTTCCGACTCATTGAGGTCAGTGTCTGAAGTGATGGCCTCATCTGGGGAGTCAACATGCTTCCTCTTGCAGGTTCCGCACTGGCTCCTTAGAAAGATATTCTGGGGAGGCCTCGGAGGAGAGGGGTTTGCCCATTGGGAGATCCTGAGGCTCTGGATCTCTGCTGTCCTGTGGAATGTGTGGTGCCGAGACAGTAGCCGGTGCCTTAGAGGGACGAGTACTAATACTCCTCTGTGGTGCTGAATGGGTAGACACACTCCTCATCAGCTCAAAGACAGATCCCGCTGGCTGCGAAGACTCCCTTGGATCAAAGAGACAGAGGAAGCCACCAGAACCAATGAGATCAGACCAGAGGCTGGTGTAGCGGCAGAGCTAACCGGGGCCTCTGAGGGGTAGACTCAGCACCGAAGATCGGTGCAGAGAATCCCCCCGGGCTGACCAGGGAACCCCAGCTCCCAGACTCCCCGGACGGTGCCGAGAGAGTCGGAGCAAATGTCGGCTCCGTGAACACCGAAGAGGGTCCCAGAACCGATGGATCCACAGTAAATAGTACCAAGCACCCTGGCTCCGCAGGACCAGCTTGGCTCAGAGGAGGAACAACAGTGGGTAGAGTAGGCTCGGAGACCAAATGGGTGGGAGCAGAGAATAATTTGGTCAGCGACGGCGACTTCAAGAGTCTGTGCACCACCCTTTCCACATCATCTGATAAGCTCCTAGTGGACCTGGAAAATAGGGATGGAGAGTGAGACGTATGAAGGATTGGAGATTTCAACATCGGAGAAACCAGCAAAATATCTATGGACCAGCTCTGAGTGGAGATATCTTGTGGCTCCGAGGGTTTTGCAGCCGAAGTATCAGGCATGTCAACCAAAATTACCTACAACGGCTCTAAGGACTGTTGAGCCAAGGAAGTAGTGGCCTTGGAAATTTTTGGAAGTTTGACTGGCAGCTTCGACTGAGCCAATGTTGCAGGTGAATGTCTTTTATGAGACTTATCCTTTTTAGAGGAAGGAGACGAAGAGGAGGAAGAACTATGGATGGCTTCCTCAAAAGTCAGCTTTAAGAGCCCTTTCAGAATCAGTTTGTTTCTCCTTTCCTAAAGTACTCTAGCACTGAGAGTGACAAAAGGTGCAGTCTTCTTGCAGATGAATGGCACCAAGGCAATAAACACATATATCCATCTGTGATGGACATTTTTTGAGAAGACTTCCGACATTTTTTAAAGCCCGAAAGCTTATGTTCTCTTTCTTTTGGGTCTTTGGACATATCTAAGGTAAGACCCCAAAGGTGAGGACGACAACAAAAACAAAAAAGTTTTCTAAAGACTAATAAAGAGCTAAAGCTACACCAAAAAGTAACTACGGGACAAACACAAGGAAAGACAACCAGGGTAAAAAAAGTAGAACCTCCAACTCAAACGGTTCTAATTTCTAGACAATACAACAAGCCCTCTAACTTAAATGGACGAATAGCTCTCTAACTTAAACGAGCGATAGCGAAACTAGCAGACAAAAACCACCAC
>NC_056749.1:710541271-710603771 GCF_019279795.1 Protopterus annectens | reverse complement strand
TTTATTTCTCTTCAAGGTTAAACTACTAACCACAGCGGAACTTTAAACCACAAAATGGGCCAAAAAAAAAAATACCACTAGGCCAATCCCAAACATAAAATTTAGAAACAGAACAGAAGCTTCAAAAGTTGTGCTCCAAGCACTTCCTACCTCTAAATTTTTGTTTCTATGATTGGGTATTAGCTATACCTGGCCCAAACATGCACCCTGTTTTATACCACCCTTTGGCATGAAAGTTATACTTTGGTCATCCTAGCCAATCACAACCACGCAGTGCACTAGGGCTGCTGTCAATGACCTGGATATCAGAGAATGCTCATGTTTACCCCTTATCCACTTTAAACTAATGCTGACAGGCAGAGGTGAGGCTTGCTACTGCACGCCTGACAAATTTGTTAGTGGATTCTGGTTCTTGCCTGTTACTCTAGGCGAGGCCTCCTTGAAATAGAAAGGTCAGCATCTCCACAGGACAATTCACAGCTGTTCAGTGGTACTTTTCTGCCAGCTGTCCAAAAGCAGCTTCACTGCGTAATGTCAGTAGCTATATACACATTACATTTATGTATACAAATAAATTTATGAACAAGCTGAATAGGTCATGCATTTTTTCTAATAAAAAGCTTTATGCCTGCTTCACCCATTTGTTACACTGGGCAGCAATGTCTGGCTTGCACTTTGGACAAGTTATCGTGCCCCATATCACACATTAGTATTTACACCTCAACAGCATATGCCCAGCCCATTTTAGTCAAGGTCCAGCATGCTATTCTACAGCTTCTCCAGTGCCATTATCTGAGCACTATCCACACAGCTCAAAAGGTCTTTATGTCACAAACGTTTTACAATATCAATAACTGCTTAAAGTTAATAACATCTTTAAAATAGAAGTGACTAGTCTAAAGAATTAAGACATTTACTTTAGTGTAGAATAGTGGTCTGAAACTCACATGCCTCTGACCTGAATCAGTTCTCAAGCCAGCATAAATCTAAATGAGGGAAGAGACTGTACAACTTTTCTAGCTACACTGCCTGTACTTCTTGTCCTGGAGATTGCAGCCTTTGCCCGAGTTTGCTAGTTCTCACAGAGCACCCAGTGGCGATTTCAGTTTTATGCCCCTGATCTAGAAGATGAATGCCAGGAAAGTTCACCACTTTGGGATGTGAAGGAATTCTAATAAGTTAAAGAACCAATTCTGGTCAAAAACTGGAGAAGACTACAGCTGACAGTTTGCGTATGATGCCTTCATAGACATAACTCTCTCAAAAATATTTTTGCAACATTCCACTGCTGAGAAGGTAGAAGCTCATCCACGCTTAGTGTTAGTGCTGGCACTGACGTAAAAGCTCTGCCTAGCCAGCTTTAGTGGCATACAGGGATAAAACTAAGACTAGGCTCACACATCCAGGAAGAGTAACAGCTTGGGAGACTGATTCAGCTTGCAAGGGAGGATGGCAAAGCCACTAGGTGTACCGAATACATCCTTTGCAAAAGGGCTGGGATGCAAACACTTGGCCTGAGTTACTTGCTTTGCATTAGCATATTTTTGCTTTGTAATTGCCTTTGATGTTGAGTCATCCCTCCTGCTACTCACAATCTTAGCTAAAAAAAAAAATGCAAAAACGCTGTAACACCATAAGCTAAAAACTCATTTTTAAATGAGATGTAGTGTAGAAAAACTGCAAAATCAAATACTGAAAACTCAGGCCAGGAAGAAAAAAAATAGTCCATGTGCTGACTGCATAGAAAAACTACTCTGCAATAAGAAAAGAAAATGTGTGGGTGGAAAATGAAGCTGGGAACACTTGCTTTTGCTCAGACTTAGAACTGCAGCTGCAGGCTGGATAATTTACCCAAGATGTAATGCATTTTAGCTGTGATTAACATGGCATTTTTTATTTTTTTCCTAATGACTCTTGGCTACAATTAATGATTTAATCTAAATCTGCCCCTCCTAGCCTACATGATGCAACAGATGAGATGACAAATTTGGGGAAGAACATGCAATATTTCACAATAAGTCAAATAGAAAGGTTCACCCATAAAATAAAAGGATTAATTACTAAATTATGTTTTTTTCCTGTATGTGGTACTTTCACTGCTGGATTACATGGAAGGAAAGTCACTCCTTAAAATTTCCTTAGTATGACAGAGTTATGAAGTTCCTGAGATACCAAAGTCCTTTGTACTGCTTTAAGAGAAGGTAGTACAGGCAATGAAACCAACACAGACAACACCATTTTGCTATGCACAATGAAGCAAAGGATATATAATGAAAATGTCCGATACTCAAGTGCTATTAAATTGGTAAGCACAGATTCATTGCTTCATCTATTAATTTCCACAAACACACAAGATTGTAAATTGTGGGCATAACTGAGGAAGCTGCTGAGAATATAAAACTACACCTCACTGCTTTACAGTAAAGTTCTAGTACTACTGTCAAATAATTTAGAGTAAAACAAATGTGCAATAGATATTTAATAAGACTGATGTACTTGAGTATGACAGAACTGTAGGAGACCTCATGGAAAGAATTTGTTGGTGCACTATCACCTACACTGTTATACCCATGGATGTCATCATTTTTCCATGGTTGTTTTTTCTTTCTTTTCTGATCTTATTTGAGCAGCAAAGTAAACAGCTGCTGCCCTTTAGTGGGGATTTAATTTGCAATGGATCTGACAAAATTTAGAAGTCTGAACCACATGATTAATTTGTGAAATTTTCATTTCCTTGTAACAAAGGCAATGGACCTGGCAAGTCTGATCCTAGAACATTAGGGACTTAGATTGGTTACCAAGTGCTACATTTAGTTTCTTATTCATACTGTAAATTTGTTAACTGCTTGTTAAATGTAAACAATTTATCATTTTTTTCTCACATACTGTGTTATCGAAAACAAGAGCTTAAAGACTTTACAAAGTTTACTGCCTTTACAAAATTATGCCAATGGTCAGATAACAAGCATGCAACCAAATATTCCCTTTATTGCAGCATATAAATATCTAGGTTTTGCACTTGACCTCTCACACATTTACAACTCATAGGACAATAACAAAAATGTTTGCTCGCTAGTAAAACTTACAAGATCTCACACTTGCTAACCCTAAAAGCTAGACACGCCACTGCCAAGCCTGATCTACGCCCAAAACTTGCACACTGTGTCTTTACTAACATGTCATTATTTGCACAATACCCACAG
Organism: Protopterus annectens; assembly: GCF_019279795.1. NCBI lineage: Eukaryota > Metazoa > Chordata > Ceratodontiformes > Protopteridae > Protopterus > Protopterus annectens. Next base: position 710,600,568 of record NC_056749.1, on the reverse strand, counting down.
GCAACAAATTGTTGAGAATAATATCTTCAGATTTGCACGGCTTCCCGAATCATATACTCATCATTGACATCTCATAAAAGTTGTGAACTGGCACTCCACAGTTAATACACACAACTTTATTCTGAGTAGTGCCTTCAAGATACAAAAACTGGAGTACTGCCCACCTCTTAAAACCAAACTAAGAATCAGGGAACATTCTTACCCTCTAAGAGATGGCCAGGACAATGGGATCCTTCTCACCAGTTCCCAATATTCCAAAATACTGTAAGCAAAACAGCCTTTACACGTTTAGTGTCAGCTACCTGGAACCACCTTCCCAATGAAATCAGAACACACACAAACACTATCACAAATGAATTAAAAGCAAACTGCATAAGCACCTTGCAAATGAAAGCAAATGCTGTACAGACAACGGATAGCAATTCAAATAACTCTCGCAATATGCAATGTTTTATTTACTTATTGACAACCACTGCCTTTTACTGTACAATGCTTGTACATCCACCTGGTTTACTCTGTATGATTTTTTTTTCTGCACGTTACCTGCTCAGTAGCCTGAGCTGAGCTTTAAAACCATCAACGTGACTAGCCCACCCACCCAGTAAACAAAAGCTTAATAGTAGCCAGGTTACACATGAAATTTTACATAAAGATGTACAAATGCACATATTGCAAACTTTAAGGTAAATGAGATATTAGACTTTTAGATTTTGCTTACAGTGTACTGTCACGCTTAAGCTGTAGCAAGGTTAACCAAGAGGACCTGTGTCTACAAATCAGAAGGGGAGCGGATGTTTATAAATAATTAACAGTTATGAAGTACATGGGGCCTTTTGTACTGCTTGCATGGAAATATAGTTTAAAAGACTTGGGGATTATTTACAGGACTCAATGAATATATTTTTAGTAAATTTGCAGCCAATTAAAATTTAGATGAAAAATGATGAAATGAAATGTGATATTAGAAATAGGGGGCACCGAGTTAGTGTGTATAGAAATGTTTATTCACCAGTTCTAGCCAAAATTTGCAAACGGTTTGGAGATGGGTACATTCCTTAACTGGCTAAAAGTAAAAGGCTGAATGTGGGCGTCAATGACATTTGTAATCTGTACTTAATATAGACACCAAACAACAAATAAATTATTGAAAGTGAAATTATAGTTTCAGAAGAACTGCTCACATTTTAGGTAAAATTCCCAAACAGGTGGATAACAAATAAGCAATCTGAGGCGTAACTAAACTGCAAAATATTACTTTCATTATGACAGTACATTTGTAGAGGAAGAGAAAGAAGGTTTTGCAACATGCAGAATTGGGTTAATCCGAGTTAACTGCAATCCTTCAAATATAAATGCAACTTCCAAGGACCTCTTGGTGGCCCTGCACCAAGAAGGCACCTATGATAATATGAATGTTGTTTAAAATTTGATGTTTTGGCTAGGAGAGAAAATACATGAGCTACCGGAGTACTTTAATCCCATTTTAAGACTAGGAGATCTAAAGCAAAGCACCACAAAGGATAATGGAAGATTGCATGATTTTCAGCATATAAAATTAATTCAACCTTCTATTCAAAAGGGAAAAGTAGCAGATTAAGGGTTACTCACTGGTTACCTTAATGGGTAAACATTGATAAATTAGATGAGAACGGAGTGGAAGAATAAGACAGGCTTGGCTGATAAATTCACAGGATGCCTTAGGAGATGGGAATGGTTAACGTTTTGATGTGCATAGGTGAGTTATGATGAGTGGGTGTTCCTGGGAAGGGGGATCCAGAGGTTTACACATTCAGATATTCCATGACTATAGAGTTATGACCATTTAGACCTTACCAGTACCTCCCCCCCAAAGCCACACCTTCCTTATCCACGAGAGACATACTGAACTATCCTGAAGTAAACGTGTGGATACCCTTCTGGTCATTTAAGTTATATGTAAAGGTAATTAGCGAGTTGTACTGCTTAACATGCAGAGAAAGTTTATTACAGAAGACTGGGAGGTACTGGATTACAGTACTGCCCCCTCCACCATGTTTTATTCATCTGTTAGCCACTACAATTTCAGAGATGTAGGAGATTCAGGACAACTAGGCCTCTAATGGCATGGAATGCGAGTGATTTCCCCACAAATGTCTATTAACACACAGAATAAAGGGATACAGCTTCCAGCCTTTTACTTATACGTCACACAAAACAGGATGGAAGTGCTATAGGTAAATTGAAGCCTCAAGTGTGCCTTTTTCTGTTAAAAGGTAAGCAGAATTTTCACGTGTAAGTTATAGAATCGCTAAAAACGATGAATTAAACTGCAATAAAAATTCTTTAGGATCACATAATTCAAATGACAAAGTTGTGAACAGACATCCATTTACAGAGTGCAAACTCACACTTAACTCAATGGTTACCCCTGCAGGAATAGCATTTGCCAAAGTTTTGTAGGGACCTCCAACTCAGCACTGAAGGACTGTGCCCCTCCCCCACCAAATACAGACATTTCTCCAAGGTCACACATTTGGGGAGGGGAATAAGTCTATAATATAATAGTCTATAATCCCAATCACAACATCTGCTTGGATGAAATAGACATTTGGAGACGATACCTGGATGAATGTCGACTGGTATGGAAGGCGGATGTGCCTTACCTCTGAGTTTGTGGAATACCTCAACCAAAATAAATGGGGAATTTAATTCAAGGCAAATTTTGATTTGAAGCAAATCACTTTTCTGGATGTGACCATTACCAGAAATGAATGAGTACACAGATATACAGGAAATATCCCCAGTATAATTCTTTACTCCATGCCAGTAGCCTCCATCCGTCTCATGTGGTACGCAACATCCCTAAATCTCAATTTTTGAGAATAAAACGCATTTGTTCTGATAATAATGCCTTCCTTAAATACAAGATGGATTTAGCAAATCGTTTTCACAATAGGGGCTATAAAACAGCCTATTGCCATGACTAGTAATTGGGCTTCTACACAAGCCAGGAGAACCTTTTACAATATAAAACTAAGGCTCAGACATCAGAAGGTCAGGATGTTTTGAGAATGGTCACTACATATGGACGCAACACCAAACCCTTCATGAACATTATTTATTTAATGTATGTTGACCAGGTTTGTTAGACTGGGCTACAAATGCCCATTTTCAGCGAAGGCCCGAGGAAAAAAGCTCCAACAGAAAATAGAAATTTTCATACTGAATACCTATAGAAATACATTCATCAGTGCCACACAGTACATTCATCAGTACCAGACATTACTGCATTACACTGTCATACATTAAACTGTGGCAAGTGAAATACATTCATCAGAGGGGTACATTCATAACTACACATTATGTACATAATAACAGCAACAGTTTAGCTGAAATATTTTACTAGCTATATTTGTACAGTGAGGTACCAAGAGGAGAAGATAAAGTAGTACGTTTGTTTATTGAATGGAAGGAAGAGAGAAGAGAAGAAGGTTATAGGGGAGTGTTTACGGGGAATAATTTTTCACAAAGGTATTTTTGTAGTGGTTTTTGAATTGATTGGGATGTTCAAGGGATCTTGTATCTAGTGGTAGGCTATTCCAGGCCTTGGAAGGGTTAAAGCTACAGACTAGGTAACCCATTTTGGTCCTTGGTTTGTAGATTTTTAGTAGGCCTTGTTCAGAACTGCGGAGTAATCTAGTGGGTAGGTAATGAGAGATTAGAGATGAGATAGTTGGATAGAAAGAAGGTTCGTAGAGAATGGAATGAATAATCTGAAATTGATTATACTGAAGCAGGTTAGGTAATTCTAGCCAATTTAGTTCTTTTAGTGAGAGACAGTGATGGGACTTGTAAGAATTTTGGGCAGCAAATCTGGCAATCCTGTTATAAGTTGTTTCTAACTTGTTTCATAGTCCAGCGTTGAAGCTGGTGAGAATTTGGGAGCTGTAAAGTGGGTAAGAGGTAGACATTTGAAAGGGTTAGTTTTGCTTTTTTGGGAAGATATTTTTTGTTTCTATTGAGGAGACCTAGCTTGAGATGCATTTTTCAGATAAAACTATTGACGTGTAAATCAAAGGTTAGTCTATCATCAATAGTAACACCCAAGAGTTTTGTACTGGTGTCCACCTGTATTTGAGGTATTATTTTGTGACAGTACGGAGAAGGTAGACTTTATGTGGTTAAGGTTTTTAGGGAGAAAGAGTAGTAATTTGGTTTTCTTCGGCTTTAGGATAAGTTGGTTTTCATATAGCCAGATTTCTACAGAGTGAAAAGAGGACTGTGTCTGATTTTAGTTGAGTTGGTGATTAAGCAATAGTGATAAGTGAAAAATCATCTGCGTATTGCATCAGTGAGGATCCAGGACAGGAAGAGTAGAGAAGATTGGTAAAGATGTTAAAAAGTGGCCTAAGGATGGAGCCTTGTGGAACACCCGTTTTAACAGGAAGAAGAGGGGAGAAAGCTGAGAGCCTTTTGACTGACTGGAGTCTCAGAGAGATAGCTGTTACACTTCTCTCTCCATCCACCATATCTTGCTTTTAAGTTTGCTAGTTTAAGGAGAAGTTTATGAGAGACTGTATCAAAGGTTTTAGACAGGTCAAGGAAGAGACAGGAAATAAGTTTGTTAATGTCTCTAGCTTGTGATATAGAATTTAGGAAAAAGAGGAGAGCTGTTGTTGTCAGACCCAAAATCAGCCTCTAAGGTAGGTCATAGATATTTTTTCTCCTTTAGACGGGGAAAACAAATCTAGGCTCAATATGAGCCATTATAAACACACCTCCCAGGTTCCAGCCGGACATACACAACATACACTTATGGGCGATAAATTATGTGGTACTTACCTGTGTGGTCATTGCACACACTGTGCCAGAGTTTTCAAAATTAAGGAATTTACCAGTCCCAACACTAACAGAGTTTATGATATAAGGTTTCTGGCCAACTGTGTTTCAGACTGGGTGGTTTATCTGGCCTCCTGTCATTGCTCAGCTTTTTACACCAGACATCCAGACCATTACATATTAGAATTTCGGAACATATGAGTGACAAAAGGAACCATAAACTTTCTAGTGCACTTTACACACACTCAAGCACCCTTCTGCTTCTTTCCACTTTATAGTTATTGGTAAAGTTACAGGGGACATGTCCCATAAAAGTGGCTGCCACACTATTTTAAGTAATAAAGAGAGAAATTGGATAATCAAATTGGGTGGTCTTTTTCAGCCTGGTTTGAATGAACATCTTTAAAACATTTTTAATAGGAATCCAATGTTTACTAGTGATTTCATGGATATCTCTGGAATATAAATATATCCTTAATATGAATTCATTATGCATTATTTGACTGCTATGCATTTAATTTGCTATATATACCACTGTTATGATGTGTTTTCTTCTATTTCTAGTTTGATTTATGCACTGAAGGATAATACAGCCAAAACCGGTTTGCTTGTTTCCAACAGGACACTTTTGTGCTGGACTTGGGGTGGTCTACATTCCCATGTTGTCTTGATATGTTTAATTAATAAATCTAAATTTTTTTTTTTTGGCAACTGCCACTGGTGCTGGCCCTTTATCTTGGTTTTGAGGGGGGAATAAGTCAACCAGTTGGTGTTCAACCACGAAGCTCACACACGTGAAAAATACAGAAAAGATCTGAATATCCTGGATGGCAGCAATGGAAAAGACTACACTCTCAAACTCTGCATTAAATTATTATGGGGCACAACCCACATACTGGACTGCCTGATAGCCAATACAGTATGTAGGAAGGGGGAAAAGAAACAGCAACTATAGTTGTCAGAAAGTATGAAGACATACGCTTTCATTCTAGCAGGGATGTATGGCCATACTTTCCGTATAATAAAACGCAAGTGATTGACCATTTCAGCATAACATCCATAGAAATGCACATTATGGTCTTAAGGGAAAGGATGGAATATTTATGAGAATAAGCCATGAAGGAATGCTATTAAGCAAGATAATGGCTTCGAAATAAAGAACCCATCCGGTTCAGATGATTACATATGAATTTGGTGTGAATGAAGGATAACTAGTGTACAAGGTTACTACAACTTGCCAGTTTCTAAATTTAGTTTCCTAGGTAGTTGCTAGGCATTAAGTCCAGGAGACCACTGAAAAGCATAATCCAGTCTCCCAAATGTCTCATAAGCACTGTCTGGTTAGGTAACTTACAGAGAGCTGCAGAGTAGGCAAATAGAGGCAAAAGAAATCAAACCTCAAGCTCTGGACTATAGGTCGAAACTTGTTAACAGCTCAGAGGTATAATCTTACATTAAAATTCTTCTTTTTTTTATTTGTATTTGTTAACTGGGGTAGAGCAATGATCCTACTTCATCATTTGCAGTCTCAGTCTGGGGGATGCATGACATTTCCAATCAGATCAAAACACACAGCCCAGTATAATGTTATTAGCTAACATTACATACGTATTAAACAATTACACACACAGCGACAGTGGTCACAGTTTATCTGTAGCATTACAAGAATGTTATAAAGCTGAAAATGCCAGTAACTGATAAGATTTGATAAATAAAAACACTGAATATAGGATTGCTTTGTATAAACATCAGATTCAAAGACTGTATCCAATTTAATGTTAACCTGATGTGATCTACATAGCCGCTTTCAAGTTTATTAAGACTGTGCAGAAAAAGCAGTGTCAACTGAAAGTGAATAAAGATGATTGGTCTTCATAAAAAAGTTATGATCAAATGAAATTTGCAATACACAATAACTGAGAAAATGTGTGGAAATCAGAAACAATGAAAAATGAGAACTAAAACAAAATGCAAGATAGCTGTAATGGAAAGAAATCAGACAACTATAAAGCACTACATATTTTAGTCACCTTATGTAGCAAGCGTGGCCATAAGTATGAGAAGGGACATCCTGCTTTTGATCAGTTTTCTAAACTATGCAGTGGAAATAAAATCATTTTTTGTGCAAAAATGTTTAAAAGAAAGGTCCACAAAACAGACCTTACTGAACATCAGGAGGGCAGACAGCCTAGTACCAACCTATGAATATGTGATTACAGTTTGCTGCTGTAGATGTAACACTAAAGACACTACGAGTCCCTTTTCTCTGGATTTTCTCTTCTCTTATTCTTTTATCCAAGTTTGTCTGTTATTTTCCACTTATTCTTTCCTCTAACAAATGTAAGCTTTTGTTTCTTTGTTTTTATAAACCTTCTATTTGGTGTGATTGCTTGTAGATTTCACAGTCTTGTAATTGTCAGTTCTAATGCAAATGCGCATGAACTGTATCCACTGCCGTCAGTTAATTTCTTGTTTAATATGCCATTTAAGTTTCTAGCTTGCATGTTCAGTTTTCTACTTTGTTCACTTGTCTTGTATATGCGACAGTCCTACTGTAAACCAATTCATACTTTATATTTGTTAAATGTGTAAATGAATAGTTCCTAGGGTAATGTAAACCATGCTATGGGCCAGAAGGCTGGGAAATACGTTTGATATGATAAGATTAACACAGTACAATGATGATATAAGTCGTGTATAGACAGTACACAGGCAAGCAGTTATCTGTTAGTAGTCGGGTGAATTATTTCATGACGTGTTGGTGGTGGATGTACACAGATATTGGTATATAATGACCTATGCTAGTGAGGAAGCCAAACAGATTTAGCACAGGTGCTAAGAGATCAAGAACTGTGCTGAGATGTGGATGGCAGAAAATAAAATAAAATTGTCACCCACTGCTGGGAGCCTTCTTGCAGATAGTGTGATATAGTGAACATGCGTGCCACTTTCTTCATTCAGTGGGGACTGCACACTAGAATCATCTTCTGCTTATAGTATCCAAGGCTGTCAGGACTTTATCAACTCAGCAACTAAAATCTTTCCCAGAGTAACAGACTCCCTCTTTGCCCATAATTCTGTGCTCAGAATGTCCTCCCCTTTCCAGATTACTTTTTTTTTGCTCTTTCCTCCTCACGGTTTGTCAATTTTCTTCTCCCTCCTGCTCAGTATTTTCATCAGTTATCCATCAGGGTTGACCAAGAGTCATCAGGTGTGGATTTTTACTATTTTTGTGGCCCTGTGTTGGGAAGGGACATCTAATGTGCTGACCTCTGAGGCTACCCCTTCATTTCCGCAAGAGGCATTCCCTCCGAGCATCCCTGTCTTGCCTTGTGAAGAATGATCAGATGTTTCTCTGGTGTCCACCAGGGTAATTACACACATCATTATGCCCCCCAAGTGGGGCGGCCACGGTGGTGCAGCGGTTAGTGCTGCCGCCTCATAGCAAGAGGTTCTCCGGTTTGATCCTCAGCTGGGGTGCCTTCTGTGCGGAGTCTACATGTCCTCCCTGTGGTCGCATGGGTTTCCCTCGGGTGCTCCGGTTTCCTCCCACATCCCAAAGACATGCTGTAGGTTGATTGGACACACTAAATTGGTCCTAGGTGTGAGTGCATGTGTGTGTGCCTTCTGTGGAAGGTTGGGCGCCGGGCTGGCAACTCAACACCATAAAACTCCAATGACTGCATGAACAAATGATTCTTTAATTGGAATTAAAAAGACACAGAAGAGAGCCATGTGCACATTAACATACTTAAGGCACCAAGTCAGAAAGCTACTGACATGTAAAGAAATACAAGACATTCACATCCTGTCACAAGTAAATCTAATGTTTTGCTTCATTCGGCTTGAAAGAATCCAGGAATGGTAAAATAAAGTTTACTGTTTCAAAAGACTGCTTGCAAGGCTACCAGCTGACTTAAGACCTTATACAACAGGTGAGACAGGTTAGCAAAACAAAGTGAGAGAATCTATTGTTGCTATGATGGCTGCCCACGTGCATGACCAAAGTATTATTCTGCATCCCCACGCTGTGTTTATCAAAAGTTATTCCTAAGGATGCTTGCAAATGGGTAAAGGATGATAAACTGCAAGTCCAGAACAGTCAGTCTCCAAACATAAAAAAGTTTAGAGATGCTAGCCTATAAATATAAATTTAATGACATTATGGACAAGATGTTTGTCTTTATTGAGATGGCATTTATTGTAAAGCCTGGTGTGTTAACAATCACTACACCAAAAGTCTCTGAAGTGTGAACTTTGTCACCTATGTAGGATTCAAAGATGGGATTGTGGACTTGAAGCTGCTAAACAAAAGGGGTTCCAGCACAAACCCATAGTGTACGCTCACGATGATGGAAGAGGAGCAAGAGGTTGTATTTTTAGTAAAAGGCATAAGACTTATCTAGCAAACACCAGTGAACCTAATGTACAATATAAATGTAAACACACAGAATCTGGTGTAGATGTAAATGCTTTTGCTAGGTCCAAAAATATGTCAACTGTAGCACTAGTGTTTCAGTAACTGGCAGGTAAAAGGGGATTACATTTGAGATGCAGGACCTCGCCTGATTAAATAAGATTGCTGATGTCCTTAACTGACTGTTTAATATTCTGGATCATTTGGTTTATGACTTGAGAAGCTTGCCAGAAAACTACTAAGTACAAATAAACTAAATACTTTAACTACTCATCCATCAACTGAGAAAACTACTCATGCACCAATACACTGGCCCAACGCTTCCTGGAACTCATCAATTCCAGTGCCCTGGACCAGCTCATTCTTACCCCCACTAGATGGAGCAACATCCTTGACCTGGTTATTACTAACATGGGCAACTGTTGCTCTACACCAATAGTCAATTCCTCCCTGGTTTGATCCGACCACAAACTAATCACCATGGAAATCCACATCTCACACCCCCCCCCCCACAAAGGTAACCACCATAAAAAAACTTCTCCAAAGCTGACTTTGGGCTCCTAAAAACAGAGGTGGCTAACCTCACAGCACCCATATCAATGGAAAATAAATGCATGACTGCCGAATCATACACCAATGCACTGTACGAACATGTACATAAACACATGGAACTAGCCATACCCAACAGAACCAAGATGCTCTTCTCCAAAAAAAAAAAAAAAAAAGGAATCTAATCTGGTGGTCCCCTGCCATTAATAAACTCTACAACAGAAGGAAGAAACTGTTGCAGAAAAAGGTGAAGTCCCAAGAATGAAAAACTCCCTTATTAGCCTCAACAAAATGCTGAGATCCCTCATCAAAACCTCTAAAGCTAGCTATGAAGGCAGAATTGCGTTAGACACTAAAAACAACCACAAAGCCTTCTATAGTTATATCAAAAATCTCCATGATAACACCCAGGTTTGCTCTGAGTTACTGCAAAATGGTACCTCCTATACTGAGCCAACAGACATTGCCAACATACTAGCAGATAGATTCCATGCCAACTTCACCCCTTTCTCCCCTTAAGGACCAATCAATACCGGAGTTATGCCAGGCACCCACCATTACTGCAGCACAAGTTAAAGCTGCATTGTACAAGGCCAAGAATGCAGCTTAGGTTCATAAGAAGGCTCATAGGTAGGTACTAGGCTATTGGTCCTAGGGCCTATACAAGCCTAGCCAAAAAGGTACCCTGGCTTTCGCCACCCAAGAAAATTATTTTCCTGTGCCTCTGTCAAGCAGAGCCACAGAAGTGATCCTAGGGGTGAATTTCCTATTACCCAGCCAATCATCAAGGTTTTTCTTGAAGAGTGTTAATGAGGAGCTCTGTTTGACATAGATAGGTAGTCTGTTCCAGAGTATGGGAAGTCTCTGGGTAGGAATCTATCCCTCCAGCATGTTCTGTTTATTGTGGTGACAAGGTTTAGGTCCCTAGAGCATGTAGCTCGGACGGATTGGGATTTCTTTAAGTGGAGCATGTCCAACAGCTCTGGGTTTGACATAGCTTTGTATGTTAGGCAGAGATAGCCTCTGAGTAAGCGATATGCGACAGAGTAAAGCAGAGTTTTTTTTGACTGTCTGCATAAGGCATCTGTTTGAGGCCAGTAATCCTCTTTGTGAGGTATTTTTGCAGCCTTTCCAGTTGTTGTAAATGTTTTGTGAGGTACATACCAAAAGGGGCGTTGTACTCTATAATGGGTCTAATAAGTGATGAGTAAGAGGGGAACAATCAACTCTTTTTTTCTGGATGAGAAATCTTTTGTGATGAGGTGTGCCACGTAGAAGGATTTCCTGACCAGTGTGGCGATGTGATTAGCTTCCATGGGATCCAACAATATCCCTGGATGGGTTCTACATGAACTACAAAGTGAACTGGCACCATACCTGTGGGCCCTGTTCAATCACAGCCTCACCTCAAGCTTTGTCCCTACCGAATGGCGGATTGTTACAGTCATCCCTCTCCATAAAGGGGGAGCAACTACAGACCCTGGGAATTATCGCCCCATTAGCCTGACGAGTCTGACATGTAAGGCTATGGAGTGCATCATCATAGACCTAATTAACAAGGATACAGGGAACCTCCAAACTCTATCCCACTCAATTTGGTTTTGTGAAAGGTAGATCATGCCTGCTCAACCTGGCTGACTTCTTTGAATCAGTCACCAGAGCTGTGGAGGAGGGCAAGGCAGTTCATACAGCCTACCTCGATCAGGCCAAGGCCTTTGATACCATTCCCCACTCGAATTATTGATAAACTCACCAATCTAGGCATCAACCCCTATATCACTAGGTGGGTTGCAAACTGGCTCACAGATAGAACCCAAAGTGTGAAAGTGGCAGACTCAAAGTCACACTGCCGACTAGTCACGAGTGGAATCCCACAGGGATCAGTCCTGGGTCCTCTCCTCTTTGGCATCTACTTCTCAGAGGTCCAGGCCAACACGGAGGGACTCTGACCAAGTTCACAGATGACGGCAAGCTGGGAGCCATTATTAACTCCAAGTGATGTAGACATCCTACAGAAAGGCTTCACTAAGACTGACTGGTGTCAAAACCATGGCCTTAAGCTTAATGCCAAAAAATGCCCAGTTATCCCCTTTGGGAAAAACTCAGTTCCCACTAATTCCCACTTTGATGGGAGCCGACTGAACATTGAAGGCAATATAAGAGATCTGGGGACACAGGTTGACAGCAGCCTCTACTTAGTACATCACATTGTCAGTGTGGTCAGAAAGTCCTTCTATGTGGCACATCTCATTACCAAGGTTTTTGCATCCAGGAAGAAAGAGGTAATCATCTCTCTCTACTCTTCCCTCATCAGGCCACAGTATAATGCACCATTTGGGATGTACCTCACTAGACACATGCAACAGCTGAAAAAGGCCACAAAAGTACCTCAGAGTAACCAAGGCCTTAAACACATGTCGTACATGGACAGACTAAAAAAAAAAACTCCAGCTATTTTTGGTCTCATACAGTCTACAAAGAGGCGATCTCTACTTCACTTACAAAGCCATGTCTAACCCAGTTCTGTTAGAAATGCTACATCTAAAGAAATCCCAATCCTTCCACACCACACGCTCCAGGAGATCTGAACCTCATTAACACAAACAGAACATGCTGGAGGGACAGGTTCAGAACCCAGAGGCTACCCATGCTATGGAATAGCCTTCCCATACATGTCAAGCAGAGCACCTCACTGACAGTCTTCAAGAGAAATCTTGATGAGTGGATGGGAAACAAAGCTCACCCCGGGGATCACTCGAGTGGCTCTACTTGATAGAGGCACTGGGAACCAACATTGGGGTGGCACGATGCCAGGGCACTTCTACGGGCTAGGCTTGTAAAAGCTCCAGGGCCATTAGCCTAGTACACACCTATGAACCACTGATGTTATGGCAATAAGGATGGGAGGGTGGCCTAATGGTTAAGGTGTTTGCCTTACAAACACAAAGTGCAGGGTTTGAGTCTCACAAGGGATAACTGGCTAGGCTTAAAATGGCTTGCAAGGGCAGTTAGCCTAGTACTAATCTATGAACTATGAACTTATAATAAGATAATTCCAAGGAAAAGTAAGACAATGAAAGTCTTAAATGACATTAAGAAAAAAAAAAAAAGTGTGAATATTATGGTTGCTACTATAAAGCAAGACAAATGTATGTATGTGTGTTGATCCATAAAATCTGAATAAAGTTTTTAAATAAAGCACTACCCATTACTTACAGGTGGGGAAGCAGTCACTGTTTGTGAAAAGCCAAGTTTTGTTCAGTACTAAATACAGACAAGTGTTGCTAACAAAGCCATAAAAAAGCTCCAAGTTGCATGTATTTTAATGCACCATTAAGGAGGAACAGATTCCTAGGAGTATTTGATATTATCCACACCAGAAACATGCCAAAGAGTGCTGCAGAAGTTATCTGAAGGCTTGGAAGATGCCATAAACATAATTTACTACATCTATGCAAGGTTAAAAAAAGAAGAAAGCATGACTGATACAGTTACTATACTATGCAAAATTTCCAAAGCCAGAGGGACCCATAAGCTGATACTAAAAAGTCATCATAACTGTACAAATGCCAAAGTTAGAAAAAAGCAAGCCACCAATGGTTTCTAGGAATGACGCACTGACTGTGACAACTATGTTTTTAGCAAAATGCAGACTGTGATTAGACCTATTAATAAAGTTCTGAAGGGCTGATATAAAGACAGTTACAGAAATACCAGCATTAGAATATCATCATATAATTAAGTCAGCTGTGTTGTCAGTAGACACGAGTCATTGAAGCCGTGATCCTACAAAAAATGAGACCACCCCCCATGCGTTGAAAGCATACAGAGGATGCACAAGACAAACGGATGTTAATTGTAATGATACGAGAATTCTCGTGAATCTGCTTGTACGCCTATGGTAAAATAAGTGGAAAAAGACCAATCAATTTCTGAAGCTCTCTGCCAATTTGCCAAAACACCTTTATGGATGGGTGAGCAGATAATATGAAGAGGTACTAAGGATCATAAATTGCCACACTCAGTTTAAATCAATAGGGCCTCACCAAAATGCATGCCGATTAATAGCTTACGAATGTATTTTTACAGTTCAGTGTTCTTCTTTAAGAGGAGGACTTGTCAAAAAAGTGGCAGCAAGCTTCAGGATTTATTTTAAAACGTTACACAGAAAATCCTGAAATGGCACACAGTCAAAGGTCAGCAAGGTCCGTCTGATGAAAGCAATTGCCACCCTTTATAAAATGTAGCAGCCTTTACAAATCACTGCAAGTTACCTTTAAATGTCTAAAGCTGATAAAATAATTCCCAATCAATTGAAAAGATGAATGCAACTGATGAAACACGAAACCAAATGCACACAAGTAATACCTGGAAAAGTAAAGGGCAAATAAAGACCAAAAACTCCTGGCCAGGAATGCTAAACAGAATAGAAAGTTGTGCCATTTGCAATGCATACCGTAACAATTCAGAGAAAAGACGTTAACTAATGTGCACCATGATTGTCCCTGCAGCAGAGATTGCACAAATTTGTTTCAGTTAAAGGAAGCCTGGTAACTTGTATGTAAATTATTCCAAGCAACCTGAAACAGTCAATCTGGCAGACACAATAACAGCAAGTATTAAAGCTCATCATTACTATTATTGTTTTGAGATGGGAGAGACTCAGTGTTGTCTTAAATGACAATGGGCTGTAATATAACTCAAGAATTCAAAAGATTTGCACAATGAGGATACAGACATGTATTGTCTAGTGCAAACTATTCACAGGGAAACCAATAAGTGACAAAAGCTAACCCAACAGTGAAAAATCTCATTCTAAAGAGAAAACAGGAAAGGCTAGGACTGTTGCCGTAATTCGGTAACAGTAATACTATTATGGGTATTCAATCTTAACAGATCACCAGAAAGCTGAAAAGAAAATTATCCATATCAGCTACATCACAGATGCCCAAAAACCAATATAAAAAAAGTAAAAAAGAAAAACAAAAAAAAGTATAAAAATAAACAATATTATAATGCAAAGTGAAGACCACCAGACTTGCGGACTGTCGACAGATAAGACTATAAAAGTCTACAGCTTGAAGTAGTTGCACTTACAGCCAAGCCAAGGTCCTACATTATTCCTGAGGAAGATTACCATTGTAAAGGAGAAATTACAGACATCTGTAAAAAAGACAGATGTCAAATCACACACATTGTTTTTACAAGAAAATGTGTGAGAAATGTCTTTCATGAGCTGCATTGAAAACTCTATGTTGTGCACCAACAAAAAAGCTCTAGTGCACAAGAATAAAAAGAAAATCAGATGTCCAGAATAATCCCATCAAACACTCCAAGTATGGACGTACAAAAAAAAAAAAAGATAAAAAGGACATGGAGTTGACAGTGGTACTCATCAAAAAAGATGCATTTATTGGAATGTGTAGTGTGTGTTTGTGTGCAAGTGTGGTAGTGAGGATCTTACTCATTATAAAAAGAGCATAGCATGCTTAGAGTTATGATACATTATACATATATTTAAATACATTGATACGTACACAGGAGCAGCCAAGTCGTGTGGGGCACATTCCTTCTAGAAGACAACATGAATACATTTCTAATCAAGGCCAAAATTTGATCTACTTCAGCAGCAATCCACAACTAGAGAGAGTAGCATGGGATTTACCCACAGTTGACGTGTTTTGATCACAACGGCGATGCCAAAGTGGTTAAACAAAGCCAACCATGGGTAAATCTTGCATTACCCACACACAAGTGGATTAAAACTATTACACAATGCCATACTTGAATTTTAGTGCTCTTCCACAATCAGCTGTTAGACTTGTGCATTTAAAATACGTCCGGTTAGTTGGACAGGAAGGGTAATATTAAGCACTTTATGCCAATTTGCCCAACCTGGGTAAAGGAAAGCTGCCCAGCCCTTTGCAAGGTTAGTTCTTACTGTCAAAAGAGAGGTGCACAGTATGAAAAACAGCAGCTTGGGACATTTACTTGGCTCCAACAAGATGCAATTGTTTGGTATCCTTAATCAATCATTTAAGTGCAGTTGAGTGCAAGCACCCAGGAAAAGTCATACCAGGTCCTCACATTGACAAACACAATTAGCAGCTACGATAAGCAGATACTGGGGGAAAATGTAAATTCCCCATGTTTGCCTGTATAGCAACCACACAGACTGACCACCTTTCACCCAATTAGGAAAAATGTGCACAGTCAGTTGCA
Organism: Protopterus annectens; assembly: GCF_019279795.1. Lineage (NCBI taxonomy): Eukaryota > Metazoa > Chordata > Ceratodontiformes > Protopteridae > Protopterus > Protopterus annectens. The sequence goes on along the minus strand of NC_056749.1, from coordinate 710,584,562 downwards.
GCACAGCCTCATGCTCCACAGTTACAGGGGCAATGGAAAAAAATTAATTAAATGTTTCGTCACTGGAACAAATAGGTATTTATTTTTTTGAGAGCAAATGCTTTTCCCGTAACTTGCAGAATTCTGCTACGATAGGAATGCAACAAATAACTATCCTGTAGAGAGACAAACACAGACTTCAACCTCAAACCACCCCTGCATGTGAAACACAAGTTATGTTACCAGACACTGGAAATTGCTGAAACGGTCAACTTGACACCCTTTTCTCAGCAGCACTACTCTGTCCCAGAAACTCTTGCTCCCCAGAGGAGTACTCCAGACTAAATCAAAATGAATAGCTAACCTACATATTCTGACTGCAACATAGCAATACAGTTCCATAAACTAGGGATCCTGTGAAAATAAACAGGCCTCCAGGATCCCTACAAGTCCTTTCAGAAGTGATCATTTAGGCAGAGGAGTACATCCATACAAAGAGCAGATAAATCTAACATTCTAGAAAGCCCATAACTTACATATTTATTCTGGTCCTGTCTGGACAATGGAAACTGTTCACAATCCTAAGCTAAGCTTGAACAGCCTTTTACAATGCATGTGCCCTAGAAAGAGTATTCAAACTGTAAAGGTTGACCATGTAGCAGCTGCCATAATCTCCTCCAAAGGAGAATTTCACAGAAAGGCAGTGGATGCACCCTGAGCACAGATATGTTCACCCAGTCAGGGGTTTACCAAAGAACTGCACCCCCCCCCCCCCAACTACCTCCTGTGAAATCCCTTCTTGCATATCCACAGGGAGCAGGTCTTGATGACAGTCAAGGCCAAAAACACTGCTTCAATGGGCCCAGACAATATCCCCAAACTGCCTCCTAAACAGCCTCATATATAATCTAGCATAACCACTATGGGCACTCTTCAACTACAGCCTAAAATGAGGTTACATACAGTGTGAAGAGAGAGCTATAAATGGTCACACTTCTCCACAATGGTGGACCATAAACAGAGCCTGTGATCTACAGACCTTTCAGTCTGACAAGTTTAATATGTAAAGCCATAGATCAAATTACCATGAACATGGACAAGGACATTAGCATCCTACAGATACCTTTTCAAGGGAAAGTCTTGCCTTACTCAACCTGGTAGACTTCTTCAACAGGTTCACCAAGAATATAGATGAAGGAAAAACTATGCACACTGCCTACCTTGACCTGCCCAAGGTGTTTGATACAATCTCAACCTCACATCCCATAGACAATACAAGACAATAAGAAATCCAAATGGTACTGATTTAGTTCCTGATACTGTGGTATTAAATATCTCAGAGCTGGTTTTAACAGATAGCCAAATGAAAGTACTGAATTACGGATTAAAATTTATTCCAAAGGTTATACCGTGTTTATATGAATTGAAATGTGATGCATTTAAAATATGTTGTAAGGTACATCTAGCTTATCATTTTAATGTTTTTGAGTATGAACAAAACGTAATTAGCCAACATATGGATAATTCTAATGTAAGTGATGAAGTTTTCATACCTGCCATTCTGACTTGGAGGGGGATAATGATTATAATGCAGTCTTTTTGACACTACAGACATTACATACAAGAGCGACTTTACCCCCCCCTCCCATATAGACATGATGGTATTCAACACTTTTCCCACATGTTAAACTTTGCAATGGAATGTGAATTTGATGGTTTTATGAAAAATAAGAATGCTATTACTTATAATTTTACAGCTGATGAATAATGGAAAATTGAAGTATTGTCCAGAAACAGGAATGTTGTCATTAAACCCTCTGATAAAAGGGGTAAAATTGTTACAATGAATGCTTAATAATATTTAACTATGTGTATGACACATTTGGATGATAGGAAAACCTACAGTATTAATAATATCAATGAATATAAAAAAGCTATAACCTCAAGGCAAGTGGGTAGAAAACTCACGTTTTATGGAAATTAATCTGACGTGAAAATACTCAACAGTTCATAGAAAGTTTGAAGATGGGGGTAAATAGTTGCCATCCGCCACATACTAGTTTGTTTCTTCCATGTACTGAATGTTTAAGATTGAGGAGATTGTGTAATAATGAACAGGATTTTAATGTAGAGATGGAAAGGATGTATTCCATGTTTTTATCCAGAGGGTATAAGAGGGAATCTATACAGGCCTCTGTGAATAAATTAAAGGATACTGATTTTTTCTTAAATCATGACAAGTTTGTAAAGAATAATGAAATTCAAAAAATAAATAAATTTTGTAGGGAGAAGGGAAGATAGAGGGCAAATATATTTTTTTCCACTTATGGTGTGTTTAGCCCCTATCTTTATTAACTTGGTAAAATATTATTGGACATAGTTATTCAAGTATAATGACTTGGCTAAGATTTTTATCTCCATCATTAGGTATAGTATATGAAAAGGTAGAAACTTAAGAAATATTTTGGTACAGTCAATTTATATTTCCCATTTTGAATCCCACTTTTACTGTAAGTACATCTACAGGTACATTTGCTTGTGGCCACTGTAATGTGTGTCCATATATTACAAGAACCTTTGAGTATATTAATGGACAGACCTTTAGTCCATTAAAAAGATACAATTGTGATACAGAAGGGGTTATCTATGCTCTACAGTGCCCATGTAATTTTATTTATATAGAGGAGAGCAAGAGGAAATTTGTGTGTAGACTAGGAACATCAGAAATAAAAAAAAACTGGATAGTCCTGTTAAACATTTTGTTGAATTTCATGATTCTGACCCCTACTGCTTAAAAGCAACTATACAGGAGAAGATTCCTATGGGTTTTCACTCTGAAATTATGTAAAAGAAGAAATTGTTGTATAAAGAAAGTGCATTTATTTTAAAATTTAATACTATGGTTCCTTTGTGGCTTAATTTAGAGTGTAACTGCAAATGCTAATTTGAATTTATTTTAAATTGGTTAATTGCTGCTTTACTGTTTATATTTAAGAGGGTGTGCTTTATTCTTGTTTTATGTACTCCTTGAAGGCTTTGCCGAAGCGCTGGAGAAGTATTAAATTTATTGGATTGGTTCCTGGCTGTTTTCTTCTGTTTTTCTGTTTTCATTTTAGTTTTCTTTTGCATAGCTATATTTGCGTTTGATACAATACCCCATCCAGGTATTGTTGACAACTCTCAGAACTAGGTATAAATCTCTGCGTAACTTGCTGGATCACAGGCTGGTTCACAGAAAGGAACCAAGGCATCAGGACTGGTGAAGCCACTTCAACCAGGAGACTGGTCACCAGTGGAGTACCCAAGGGCTCTATGTTGGGCCTGTGCCCGTTTGGCATCTACTTTTCAGAAGGCACAGCTAATATCGAAGGCCTCTGGCACACCAAGTTTGCAGATTACTGTAAATTGAGAGCCAGAGACTGCCCCCATGTCACCAATATCCTACAAGTGGGTATAACACAAACAACTGAGTTTTAATCCACGGTTCTGGCACCAATGGAAAATGCATTATTGTACCCTTTGGGAAGTTATCCACCCAAGCCAATTACCCCAATAATAGAACACCCATAAGAGCTGACCTGGCAGTTAGAGATTTGAGAACATATGTAAACAGTAATTTGGCTACCGACCAACATGTAGCCAAGACAGTTAGAAAATCATTCTATATCGCCTAACTCATAAGCAAGGGTATGGCATCCAAGTCCAATGAAGTTATTGTACCACTCTACTCAGCCCTTATCTGAACTTTCATTGAATACAATGCCCCCTTTGGCATTTACCTTATTAGGCATTTGCAACAGATAGAATGCCTTCAAACAATTCTCACCAGGAGAATCCAGGGTATGAATACCTAGTCCTACATAAAGCGCCTTAAGGCTCTCTCTCTTTACTCAGAGGTGATCTTTACCTGGCGTACAAATCATCCTCAGACCCAGCTCTGATAAACCTCTCGCACATCTGCAAAACAAGCACCAGATCCAAGAATCTGTAACTTGCCCGTGACATAAATAAAACATGTTGGAGGTGTCTCAAAGGATCCCAGTACTATGGAACAGACTCTCTATCCAGGAAGGATGGAAGCAATTGACCATCTTTCCTAAAGACTTGTGTAATAAAGGTAGAACCCAAGTTGGTTCATTAACATCTTAAACAACAAAACAGTTATTCGGTCTGTTTGAACAGTTTGGAAAAAGAACGGACTGATTAAGGCTGGTCTGAATGGCCACTTTTGGTATAAAGATGAACCAGTTCCAAGTGTGACCCTATCTGGATGCAATACCAGATAAGGAAGCTTGGGGAATAAAGCATGATATTTCAATGCTTTTTGTGGAAATAACGGCTACCAGAAGAACAATCTTCTAAGTCAGAAATGTAATCTCAACATTTAGTCAATTTTTCCAGCACAACATTCAAGCCCTAAGCTAGAGCAGTGCAAGCCAACAGTGGACAAGAGTGAAAAACTCCTTTGAAAAATATTTTGCATATCTTGTTACATGCTTTAGAAGATATAGAAAAACACTGATGAAAAGATATAGTTGCTAGTACTTTTTTTTTTTTATCTGACAAAAAGTTAAGCACTTGGCCTGCAGATGCTGAAAAAATGAAGTCGGTGTTCTGAATAGCTCAAACAGAATATTTCTTCCATTTGCCTTTGTAAATTTTCTTTATAGAAGGTATTAAAGATCTTTGAGATGAAGCAATCAGACTGAACACCTTAGAAAAGAACTGGTCCCTGGCCACCACTGGAAGTGGAGAAATCATGCAGTCACATTCAGAGACCAGATGTCCAGCTGTGGAAGCCTAAACAGATGAGAGAAGACAAGCGTGCTGCAGAAGAGATCTTGTCGAGAACAGGCCAGAGAAAGGAAAGCCATATCTGGCATACCCAGAATAGGGCTATGATAATGCCCTTTGCTAGCATATTTTGGCTTTTTGGAGTAACCTAATTATGAGGAAAAATGGAGATGTGTACAATAGACCTACGGACCAATCATGTCAGAATGAGTCTCTTGGTGACTGTTCCTCATAGGAGATGATGGTGAAGAAATTATCATGCATTTAGTGAACACCTAAGGGGCTGCAATGAATCCAAATGGCAGTCCTCAAAATCATAATGATTGGTTCCCAGCTAAAAGTGTAGAATTCTCCTAGATGACTTTACTATTTTGACATGCATGCATCCACCTGGTAATCTAGGCCTGCAAGCATGGCAGGATGGACTGCACATTGACCAAAATGACTCCCTGGTTCAGTCAAATTAGGGGAGGAGATCAGTCTGAAGCCCTGTGTCTTTTTGTGCACCAATAAGAATCTGGAGTAGAATCCAGACCCCTTCTGGTCTAGTGGGATCTCTTAGAGGGCTCTTTTCAGAATGAGAATATTTACTTCCTGTTAAGCTGCCCTCCTCTGTTAGGGTGGAACTGTTGGAAGATGCAAGGGTGCATTTTTTTTTTAGACACAGTCAAAAAAAGGACTAGAGTAGCCATTTTTCCCCTTATGATGACCACCCAATACAGGTAGATACAGGGAAAAGTCATCACAGAGGTGACTTGTCAATCAGTTTTCAGTGTCTGGAGAGGACCAAAACATACATTAGAATACTACTGGAATATTAATGAGTGTCTGTACCAGTTCCTTCCTCCCCACTCAAACATCCAGAACATAAACTAGTCTTTTTCAGATGAGAACTTCAATAATTGCTTACAGACATCATCAAATGTAAGGAACTATTAGGTACTTACAAAATAAAATGTACTCAATCCCTAGCCTTTACAAAAACAGAAGTAGATGATACACATGACTGAACTGTAGCCCTCTCATAATAAATATACCGTGAAGGATCTCTACTGAACTCCTCTGTCCCAAGGCAAGAAGTGAGGTAAAACTATGTGTACAAGTTCTCTAAATAACAGAAGTGCTCATGACACCGAAAAAAAAAAAAAAAAAAGCTTTGCTTTGAAGGAGAAAGTTTAGCATCATGAAAGCCAGCCTCTTCAACTTCAGTGCAAACCCTATGCACTTCACTTGTTAAGGTCTTTTCTGCAGACTGCTATCCTGAAAAGAAAATACTTCTCCTTCAGTTAGCTATGAAACTCAGTTTTTAAGACTCCACCTATAAAACTTTTAGACTTTATCCTGCTAGACATGTAAAACTAGGAATATGTTAAATTAAGGTAAGCAATGTCTAAATACACACCACAGCAATGTCATTTCTTTCATCCATCTCACTAATAACCCATCAAAAACATGTCACAACGGGATGCAAATTTCGCTGCAAGAAGGGCCATTTGCTGATTATCTACAAGTTGCAATAAAACTGGTAGATAGTTTACAGGTTGTTTCTTTACTTCTCAAAAGCTTTGCATACTAATAACCACAAGTTTTTAGGACTCTGCCTGTACTAGGATTGTCAAGTAGGCTTCCCAGTTCTCTTTTGTTCTATTCTATATAAACCTGTAAAAAACACGCAGCACTACTGCTGCCACGTGACTTTACTGCAAACTCTACATTAAGCATGCACACACACGTTTATCCATGAATAAGAAAAACTGTCTCAAAACAAACTGCTGTTCAATAAAACCTAAACTCATTCTCTTTGGTTGCACACCTGCTGCCAAAAATCCAACAAGTCGCACCAGTAACAACCTTCCTGCTGTACATAAACTCAAAAGATTCATGCTGATCAAATGTCATGCACAACACTAAACAAGTAGATCACCTTCCTAAACAAACTCTGATAGAACAGGTTACCAGAACCGGTATCCTTAAAAGGGGCAGCACCATTTTTACCCAAGGTATCAACTCTTAAAATGCATGCTGTTTTTATACTCCTTGTTCCACCAAATGTAACCTCCTGCACTAGGCAATTTTGTAACTGCATGTTTCTATTCAAAGCAAACGATTAACCATCCACTTGTTAACCCAAGGAACATGCTTACCACTGTGTACATTACTGATTTTTTTCAGTCAGTTTATAATCCAGGTCACGGGTAAAAAAGGATCTTTGGAATAACCCATTTACTGGGTTAGAAAATGTCAACTGCCTCCACAGTTCGGACTAGCCCATTTACGCAGTCAGCAAATATCAAAGTTTATGTACCTCCACAGATCTGCCTTGCCTATCAGGGCCTCCAGAGTAACCTTTACACATATCCAACCAGTTGGATTCCCTGATGCACAAACAGTATCCCCATGTCATGACCACAAACCAGTTTTGAATGTAACAAAGTATGGCAACACAATCTGAGGGGGAAATCATTTGGTAAAGCTGTTAAAAGATTATCCTAGTCAACCAATCACAATTCATAAGCAAATGCATCAGTGATGCAGAAAACTGACTCAGGTTATGTTTTTCAAATACAAACTGACAGCCCTCAAATGGCAAACTTTTCTTTTAAATAACAGGTGCACCTATGCAATTACTACTTGTAAATAACAATTAAACCTATTTAACCATTACAAGTACTTCACTATTCTACTTAACCATTACAAATGAAATTACTGCCCTTTAATACACACTGCTAGAACCCCTAAAAAGTGTTGATAAAAACATACTTTGATTAATCTTATCAATATTAAAAATAATAATATCCTTAGTAAATATCCAGCTATTCCAACTTATTTTAATTTACTGTATTGGCTTGAAATGAGCAAGACTATAGCACATATCTACAAAGTGTTATTTGTCGGTAGCAGACAGCCCCAAAGCAAAAGTATAGCACTGCACCAGTTTCCGCTAAAATGTCACTTACCGTACGTGCACTTCTATCTGTAACTCCTTTCCATTTGTACACCCCCGTCAGTATTCGGCAAATTATCTACATTTTATACAACCACTTACAGTTCAGTTAAACTTTACAATCAACATTACGATTATCATTTTAATTGTGTAAATGCACGGTGACATTGTACTGGAAAAAATTGACCATTAAAGACTAACTAAACACACTTCTGACTGCTGAAAGATCTGCACTCTGAACAGTTAGAAGACTTTTACAGCAAAACTTTCCGGATACCCACTGGCAAAAAAAATCCGGTGCTGCAATTTATAGTTTCAACAGCAAGTACAGAGGTAGCCAGACAAATGGCAAATTTATGGAAACACTTTATGCTGGACCATACACACAGACAAGGAATACAAATATGGAACACTATCACAAAACACACCCATACAAATGATTTTTCCATTAACTGACAGCAAGCTAGAGTTGATACAAAGGATAAATGCAGTACTGCACACGGGTATTTAGTCACTAAAACACAGTAGCAGCCCAAATACACATACATAAAAGTAAATGCACGCAATACACTCAGAATTCAGTGATTCCTGAGCATTTAAAGGGTACAATTTTACTTTATTAAATCTAGTAAAACTAGAACGCCAAGGTCAGTAAAGTACTAAACGAAGTAGCTCAAGTTCATCCTTTAAAACGAAGTAAACATAAATTAAAAGATAATGCTTTCTTCTGTGCCCGACTAGACCGAACCTGCAACTTGTGAAATCAATTTATGACCCTTCAAACAATATGTGTCACAATACAATCTAAAAAGTATACTTATAAGACATACACACTGCGATAAACTAGAAACTTTATAATGACAGACCGATTTGCAAGCTACACATGCTGAATGTGTAGTACATCAAAATAAACTTTGGTCATAGTTATTTGCCAATCATTACTAAGCAGCAAGAACACAAACCAAACAGGAAAAAAGTAAAGTCGTCCTATCAGGGTAGCCGAAATCGCAACTACCCGATGACGTCATGAGTCTAATAATTCTCCCCACCTCCATCTCAGCAGTTCAGCCATACAAAAGCAAAATGTCCGCCATCTTCAGAGGTTGCACCCGACTACTCTGCAATTTCTCAACAAAATTCAACCCTACAGTGACGTTTTTCCGCGGCCAAAACTATCATGTCACCTATATGAAGGGCCAAAGATGGTATACAGTCAATATTAAAGTTTAAAAAGACACAAATGTTTACCTTAATGCAGTAGGGTGGTTCATCAAATGTAACTAGCATGTACCTGTCTCCCCTACTAGCTGGATCACGGGCTCGCAGCTGTTGAAGAAAACAAGAAAACGTTAATTTTATGGGACTTTTGCCTTGGGATTTCAAATCTGTTTTTTTGGCTGCGCGTCATTACCTTCATAAATATTTCAACCGCACCTTTAGCAATATCCAGATAAGTCGTACCCAGATAAGTCCGCTGGTTCATAGAAGCGGACGTGTCTATTAAAAAAAGTAGAATAGGCATTTTAATGTAATGTTTTGTTTGAAATAGAATAGTTTTTGGCCCTGCAACTACGTGCATTCGACCCCAAAGGGTCGCTATGCCGCTTTAAATGCTACCTCGAGCTCTGTCTCTCTTTAACTGAGCTTCAGCTCACTGATAGCTAACTTCTCTTCCTAACCTAACCAAGAGCCACGTGATTGCTCAACTGCCATTGGTTAGAAATTATAGCTCTGTTATTAAATATTTATGAGGACCAAGTAGTGTAAGACAGTGGAGTAGCTTTCGCAGGATTGTGGGAGGTGGCGTTTCATAGCTGTATATTATTAAATACAGAGAAAGGGCAAGGGCAAATCTTGACCGCGTTGCTATTCTGGTGCAGTTGTGATCAAGGACCGTGGTACTTATCAGTTACTAAAGAAAACATGGAGCGGTGTTTCAGGAACTTCCAAGGTAGCAGTTAATTGGTTGCGTCACGAAGAATTAAGACAAGATATGAACAATTGTCTGCTTTACAAGGATGTATTTTGGTCTTAGCGTCAATATCAACGGATGTAGCGGAGGCGGGATTCCAGGTCCCGATGGCCGTAGGCTCAAATGATTAGTGGTACTGAATAAGAAAACGCTAGTATTCTTTGAAGGCATTAGTTTTTATTAAGTGGTTTGGGGAGTGGATACTGTAGAATATATATGTACACCATCATATGTTAAGATGGGTAGGAAAGCTTTAATTTCAGTTCCTTTGTTGGTTGAATGTATGGTGATAGTATCGAGTCGTAGCAGATGGTGGCGTCTGTAGTATTTTGTGCGAAAAAAACGTTGCTTTGCCTCCCCAGCACTTGTGAAGATGAATTGTCAAGTCGGGGCCACGCGCGTGACGTGATGCTCTGCACTGTAGCTACTATACCAGTAACACAAAACCAGGTTTGACTGTAGTACTTGGGGTAATGATTATGTAGTGTGGCGATTCTGTTGACGTTTATGGACCATGTGGTACTTTTTCATGTATGTAATTTTTACTTTATTTTTTATCTGTGTAGAAAATTGTTCTACAAGGGCCCATTTCTACGACAGCCTCAGATAAATGAAATATGAAAACATTAATACAGATTGAAGTTATACCCTGTGCAAAACTATAGGAACAATCGTATTGTAAAGATTACATGATATTTATTTAAGACTTCATAATGCATTGACAGTAAACGTGGACGGAAAATTAATATTGATGTAATAGTAGTACAAAAAATTCGGAAAGGTGCATACATACATGTTGAGGATGTTATATGTGCTGCAGGTATTCTAGATCGCAGTGGCAAAAATCAGCTATGTAGACACAAAAATATATCCCCTTATTTTCTGCAGAGTTAAGATATTCTTTGAAAGGTAAATCAGCTGTCGCAGGGAGAAGGAAGAACCCAAGATGACAGAGAATTGTATGACGTTAAGGTTGTCAAAGACTGTAGTAACTTGTGAAGACGGGAAAAACAGGCAATGGAGGATTGGATTTCTGCATGTGTCTCAAAGCAATCAATGGCTTACATCCGAAATTATTTGTATGCAAACTGCAAATGTGGACAGAATAGATAATCTCAAGTGAACAAGTAAAATATATTAAAGCTCTTCTGTTTAAAGTAATCTTTTATTTTTAAGTAGAATATTTTTAAGTGGGTATTACTACGAAAGAGAAATTATTTGTTACTAGCTACAAATATTTTGTGTAAGCTGATTAATGTCAGTGGATTCAAAATAAGTGTGGCTAGGTATTTGAAGAAGGTGTAGGGTGTATCCCAGGTTGAAGTGTAAAGATGCATTAAGGGGAAATTGTTGCCTTAAAGATAGTACAGTATCACAGTCCAAGGAACCTGTGTAGGAGATCACTACATGGGATTTTGCAGTATTTCAGCATATGCAAGGGTAGCTCCTGAAGTATGTGTTCTATTGCCAGTACAGTCAGTAGCCACATGGGTATGTGCTTGCTCGCTCTGCTTGGTGCTCTGAATTTAGGGTTAATGTCTGTCTCAGTCCTCTCAGGTCAGTCCTGATTTGGGCTTTTTTGTTTGGTGCATGGGGGCATGAGAGGGCACATTTTTTATATTTTAATTGGAAAATGTTTCTTAATTTCCTCCAAATACCACAGTAAAATGTGATATTTGCCTCTGAAACACACTGATATGACATAAAGCACACAAAAAAAATTCTAAGGGTTGATTTTGGTAACAACGTGAGCAAGTGTTTTTGCACTTGGGCTCTTCTGCAAAAGTTAATTTTTCAGTAAGAAATGCCCTGCTTTGAGCATCTGGAAATATGGTATCTATAGTCCAGCAGGCTCTAGACGTTTTTTTTTTTTTTTTTTTATTACAGCCTACCGGTCAGAATTGATTGTTGGCAGTACTTAATTCTTAATCTTGCAGGCATCTTTCTTAGTAGAAGGTGACCACAGAGGATACTTTTAAGCTGTGAGGTATTCACACAGTCGGACTGAAGCTCTGCTAGGTTGGGAGGAAGTAGCTGACATTTGCTCACCCATCCTGTTGGGAGGCATTACACCGTAAGCATAACACTTAAAATGACATATAAAAGAACACTTGCATGCATCTCGTTAAAAACTCCGCATTCTGCACTGTTTTAAACAAAGCTAGGTGACTTTCGTCTAAAGTCTGTTAAAAATTACCCCATACAGAGTAATGCAGTACACCCAAGTGCTGCCCAAATGAAGAAATTGTCTGCATGGTTATTAAAATTCTTCTGAGTGTCTCAAGCCCATATTTTCAATCAAGAGGTCTACAAAGGATCTAAGTGAGGGGGCACTTTCCCACCAATAATTGTACCTTGCAGCAACTATCAGTGTTTTTTTTTTATATTGCTTCTTGTTTGTACATATGTAGTGATGTGTAAATGTTAGATTTGGGCAGTCAGTGGAGGGGGAGTTTGGGGAGGAGTGCTATTGTTTATAGGGGAATAGCTGGTAGATGCCCCTTCATTGTTTTGTTTGTCCCCAGCCACAGTGAGAAGAATGCAGGACAGAATTCTGATCTGGAGTATGTGAGTAATTTAAAAAAAATACTGTCAGTGGTTTTATGAGTTTGGGACTCATGGGCAAAGTTGTAGGTTAGGGAGAGTCTGTGTGTCTAATTTTATTTTTAAATCTTGTGGCTGCCTAGGGAAGGAGTGATCTAAACATGGGATTAAAATTGCTCCAGTTCTCATTATTTATGTATGCATGTATTTATTACTTTTTATTTTGTCCTCTTTGGGATATCCATGGTCACCGGCCCAGTTTCCAGTGCCCTATGTCCACACCGGGCCTACCAGCCTGTTTCGTACCCCTGGACTTGTGGTATTTGTGGATCCCAAAAGTGTTGTGGGGGCTTGGCCACCTTCACTTGCTTCTTGGAGGAGTTTAAATGCCCTGCCCCCCCCCTCGTTTTCTGCAATGATTATTGCTGACATTGACCTGCAAATGCATAACAAAAGATTTGGAAGCAGGTAGAGCAGCCTATACCTAGCCAGCATTTTAATCTTATGAAAAAAACACTTAAAGGTATTGGTAGTCTCTCTAATTGTTATCAACTCAAAGAAAAAATAAATAAATGCCAAACTGTGGGCTAGGGTAGAGTTATGTCAGTGTATATGTACATAAGAGTTTTTAACTAGTAAAGGAGACACGTATTGGTTGGGTAGTGTGAAAACAGTTGTCTCATCTTATCTTGCTTTTTTTTTTTTTTTTTTTTTTTTTACTGAAGTTGGAATTTTGTACATTTATAAATTTTTTCATATTATGCAAGTCACAAACAAAAGTTCTTAAAACTATATATGTATGTGTGTGCATGGGTCCACTTCTTAATTTCGAAAGATCACAATCTTGATATTCATAATATCGATCCCAGAATATCGAGGTTGTGAAATCTTGAAATAAAAAATAAACATGACAACTCCTAAAACCATGTTTTTGCAGGGGGGAAAGCCCCCCTGCAACTTAAATATACTAACTCCAAGATCGCGCTATAGTGAAGAGAATGGTAATGTTCCTGTTCTGCACTGTATTGCGATGTACACTAGCATTCTCTTCACTCTGCAGCTATCTCGGAGTTAGTATATTTAGGTTAAAGGGGGTGTGGTGGGTGCAGGGGGGCTTGCCCACTTGCAAAAGCATGGTTTTAGCAGTTGTCATTTTTTTTTTTTTTTTTTCTTAATCTCGAGATTGTGATCTTTCGAAATTAAGAAGTGAACCCATGCATATATTTTTTTTTCTTGAAACTGCATCCCTTGTTTTTATTTCTCCAGGTTACTCAATTTTTATTTTCCCATTAATGTTGAATATTTGAAACCAAGTAAAGCTTTAAACATATCTCTAGATGATCACTCGTGTCATTTCTTTGTATTCCTAATTGACCACGTTACCTGGGCTAAAAAACATTTATCTGAATGCCAGCATAAGGAATAAAACCTCCAAATTCTAAACATTGCTGGACATGTGTAAGCTGCATATTTTGGCCACCACAGAGACCTAGGCTTTTTTTTTATATAGCTAAACTGAAATGAGCTTCCATGAGTATTCTATAGCTTAAAAACAAATGTTTGTAGGAGGAGTTGTCTAATCAGCTTCATTCCATCATGTGGTGGTACAGCATTTAAGAAAGTTAGACGGTTCATAGTTACTAGCCTAGCTGCCTTTGTGGATTAGTTTAAGCCTAGACAGTTTCCCTCAAAGATAAGAATCAAAACCTCTACTTTGTGTCTGTAAGGTAAACACCTTAGTCATTATGCTTGGTATACCCCGAGATAAAGTATACTTCTTTCTAACGCAAGGAAATATGGACATGGGGAATGTAATTCTATTAAATCAGAATGAAATAATCCTTTGTAATTTTAGTAGCCAGGGAAAGGAACACTACAGCCATTAAGAAGCTAACATAGATTGCACTGTAGACAGCACCCATATCTGATCACCTGACCTGTGAATTGTTAGAAGTGGTTCACTATCAAAAGCCTTGAACAGCTCAAGGCATAGAACCTTAACAGTATTTCTTACCTGAAAAACAGAAAACACAGAATTGTTAGTGGAACCTCTAGCCAAGAAAGATCATTGTTGAAGAACATCTGCCTGTGGTCTTTATTTACTTTGTCGTAGATACGTTTGTGACATCAATGGTGGGAATTCTGCATTTCTTGACTGCTGATGATTCATTACTCATTTTGTGAATTTCTGATCTTGTCTTCGTAACAGCTAAGCTGTTTGGTAGTTTTAGCGTTCCGTTGCCTTAAGACTGGGTCTTGTTTTTAAAAAAAATATATTGTGTAACTTGAGTGACCAACATCATCAAGGCAGAAATGATCATATGCAGTCATATTTGCAAGTGTGACCTGGCCTGCACAGAAGCCTTTGCTAGCATTAAATATGTTGGTTGCCATGGATTTGGTACTGATCACTGAAGGTCATGCCTGATAATAAATAAGACCTAATCGGCTTGTGGAATGCTATACAGAACTAAAATACACATGGCACCTGTATTTGTTATAGCTGTTGCTCATTCTGTGTTACTACCTTAGCTGCTGTTTACCTCTAAACTAAGAAACCTAATGCAACATGATATTAATAAAACTTCTGTAATGTTGAAACATTGGCAAGTTTGCGATGGATTAACTTAAACAAGTGAATTACTAAGTAGAAACTTTGTAGTTCCATGGGGCATCCATTGTCTCTTACCAGAAACACCCTTACTGAGTCCTTGCCATCATACTCAAGGAATTTAAAGTTCTTTTGTGTGATTTACCTAAAACAAGAGTTTGTGGGGAGTTGTGTTCCTTGTAATTAAGGACATCCACTGTTGTCATTGTTTTGGCAGCTGCATAAGGGTATTTTATATCTGACCCTTACTGGATCGTTGCCAGTTTTGTTGCTGAGAATTCCAAAAATGATTATTTTTGTGTACTTAAAACCTTGTGATAATCATAGAAAATAAAAACCGTGGTCATGTTATGACTTTCTTTTTCATATAACTATTAAGACTCAGAAATTCTCAGATTATTTTTTAAACAATCAGACCTAACCTGATAGACACCACCTTAAACTAGGTTATTACAAGCCAGTAATCCAGAGCACTGTTAACTGTTGATCTTGTTGACCTTGATAATTACAGTCTGATTTTGCTTTGCTCAAGTAATTTTAATTCTAAAATTCCAAGCTGAGCAATTAACTT
Source organism: Protopterus annectens (assembly GCF_019279795.1). NCBI lineage: Eukaryota > Metazoa > Chordata > Ceratodontiformes > Protopteridae > Protopterus > Protopterus annectens. Next base: position 710,569,147 of record NC_056749.1, on the reverse strand, counting down.
ACGTTCCCTCTTTTATGAGGTATCCCTTCATGATGTTCAGCCAATAAATGATTGTGTATTGCTGCAATTTCTGAATGATGAGTTTCCCTTGTATGAATAGTGGTACGGGTCCTCACATCTGATAGAGCTTGACTTTAATGCAAAAATAAATCCACTCCAAAAATCTTAACTACACCAAAAAATAAATAAATAAATAAAATAAAAGGCTGTTAATTCAAAACACTGCTGAAACATGCCAGCTCCCACCTTTAGCATTCTCAGAAGAGCTCTGGAAAAATGAATTTCACTCCTGTACTGCTGTTCGTTAAATAACCTTGTTTTTGCTTAAAACATTTGCTTGCATCACTAACGTTTATGGCTTGCATATATTTCCTAGTTCCCTTGTTACTTTACATCTTGACCCATTTTATTTCCCAGACAGTAGACCTCCCCTAACACTGCTTTATGCCAGTGAAAGAAACGTATATGTATGTAAATCTCACCAGATGTTAGCTTTGTTCACATCTTGGTAACATTGCAGATTGAATTTAGAACTGCTTGCCAGGAAACCAATTTCAGGACTAAAGTCGTCAACATTGCTTCCAGAGTGAGAACCTCACCGTAAAACTAGACTGTTCTCGGTGTCTTTCTGCTTTTGATGTGTTGAACAGCAAAAGACATAATCAAAATTGTCTTTGCAAAAGCACCAAAACAATACAGCCTGATATGCAAAAGCTCATAGCAGCTGAAATGCAATTTAACCACCACCATAAAAATTAATCCTGTACCTCATCAGTGTGGATGACTGTGACCCTACCCACACAGATTGTCACTATGAGACTGCATTACCTTACCATAGAAATGCTGTGTTACTATCATGTTTCTGTGACCCTGAAGTAAGAATACTTAAGGGAGGGAGTTTCTTACACGGAGTGTGTAAAAGAGCTTACCTCCCACATTGTTTGTTTTATTGTATTTTAGTTACAAATGAAAAGTGAAGAATTATTGATTATAGTGAGCCATCGAAGCGTGAAAAGCTAAGTGGTCAAGACATTTACTGCTGTCTGTATTATCTGTTGTATTTGCTATCACTTTTCACAAAACTGATCAACATAAAGGTACATCTGATACCCTTGTCTGGATTCTCACCAATAAGCCACAGTCCATTATAACCATATGTGTGCTAGTTGTTGTGGTTGGAGATCATTGCCAATTATTTGCTACCTGGAAAACATTTTGAACACTGGTGATTTAAAATTCTTGTTAGTGTCCTTTCATTAAAGCACTTTAGCCATTAGAAGTCATGGTTTGACAAGTAAACTCGGTCCCTGTCAAGTCTTCCAAGACTGCATGGTGCTCTCTGGTACTTAATTCACATTGTCCTTGATATACTGGGTTCTGTGACACTTGTTAGAAAGGTGCAGTTAAAAATCTGGAACACCGAAATGGGTTATTCATCATCTTAAAGAACTAATCCAATCACACATTAGAAGGTTTTGAAAAATAAATCTCTGAAATAATTCCTTCTTAAGGATTGTTTGTTTGTGTCTTTCGGCTTTTCCCGGTTAGGGGTCGCCACAGCGGAACTCCGGTCCGCTAATAATTGTCTTGCTCTGTGGCGACAACGCTACCGCAGTACCACCACCACAGTACATATATTCATCTACATGGTTTAAAACAATAACTTGTAAATATGCATATATCTTTCTCCTTGTACATATTACATGTATACTGTATTAATGCTTATTCGTATTGTATTTTTTTTGGCAAACTTTGTAGACCCTATTGTATTCCTGTTATTGTTCTCAGTGTAATTTTTTTCTACCCAGGTCATGACTGAAAAGGCTGAATTGACCAGCTCACTTAACCTGGTAAACAAATTGTAAATAAATACGTTTGAACTCCTCCCATCTTCCGTGTCGCTGTATTTACTGTTGCTAAAGAATTCGGTACTTTGGTACTTGCATCCCTTTAATGTTACCATTCATTCAAAAGTGTAAGTACTACTTACATCCTGATATTATCATTACAAGCATTATTCTGGTCAGCAATTTAGACTATGCATGGTATGAATGTATATCTAGGTGCTTACTGCAGGCCTTTGATTAGCTGATAATGACACACACAAAAAAAACCTTCAGTTGTGGAAAATGGCTATTTTTTTTCTTCAGAAACCCAAACAATTGTAGACTTGTTTAAATTGTTTGGCTTAATATATTTGTAAACAGGATAATGTAATGCATACCATACTTGAGGAAACATTACTATCATCTTGAACATTTAACATATGTTTGACTACACCTCAGTAATGATACTGCACTTTTAACATTGTTTGGCACAGCTGAACAATGCACCAATAACCAGTGCTTTATTCCTAGACCTTTCAAATTACTCAGTAAAACTCTGGAATGCAGTGTGTCATAAATTTGATGCTGTTGTAGAAGTGAATCCTGTTGCAAATATGCAACTTTTCAATAACTTTTCCAGTAAATGCAAGGCTAGAGGTGGGGAAGTAGTTATCAAGATAATGTGATTCAGGACTGAGAACACTTCACCACCTTTTCATGCAGTGAATGGAAAGATTTTAAGAATAGTGTTTGATTAAGTCATAGGGTCCAGGAAGTAAAGGGCAGTCCAACAGTTTTGTCAAACATGGGCTCAAACTAAGACAGGTTGTACACTTAAAAGCACTGAGATAAGTTCAAAGAAATTTAAAGCTGAAACTCGTAAGAAAACAAAGGGCCCTAGATAGAGTTTGTACAAGGATACTGCAATCTTCTCCAGAATTTTGTCATGTTGGCCTTAGTTCATAGGATGCTTTCTGCTACTTTATAGATATATTCTGTATGGTTATTGTTATTCTCCTTAAAGGCCTGCATCCAAAATCCCAGTCTCTCCTTATTTCATTAGCTTCTCCCCCTATTTCGTTATCATCTCTTTCCACTATGAATTATAGTTTTCTGCTTGTGCTATGAATAGGAGCCTTAACTGTGATGATCCGAAATACCCCTTCAAATCAGGTAATCCCAGTCCACCCTGTTCTGCTGGAAGAATCAGCTTATCCCACTCGACTCTTGTTGTCTTCCCCTCTCAGATAGTCCTTCAGCTCTTTATTAATTGCAATCCACAGCTTCACTGGTTGATAAAAAAATATGCCTGACCTCGGTATAAGACTATTTGGGCTAAAAACGTTTGAACTCCTTGTATCTTACTATCCATATAACAAAGCTTCCATTTTCTCAGTTTTTGTATTATCTTTTGTTTATTCTCTTCCCACGTATCCAGTGCCTCACCAGGATCACTTTTAATCCATACTCCTAAATATTTCATTCTGTCATGTCCCCATAAATGTGGATATTGCTGAACCAATTCATATGTGGGTATATAATTTGCCGCTATTGCCTTTGTTTTAGCTTCATTAATTTTGTTTCCCGAAAAGATTTCACATGGTCTGAAAATGTCCCACAACACTGTAATGTATCTTTCTGGTTTTGTCAGGTATTAAATTGTATCATCTGCAAACATGGTCAGCTTTTCCTGACTACCATACCAATTATATCCTTGAAATTCCGAGTCCTTTATTTTCTTTGCCAGTGGCTCTAAATATAATGCAAATAACAAAGGGGAAAGAGGACACCCCTGCCTGGTTCCTCTTCTCAAGCAGAAATTATCAGAGAGGACCCCACCTACTTTAATTTTTGCCTACAGTCCCTCATTTAGCCTAATCAACCTTATAATTTTTTCAGGAAATGGAAATGCTTCCATTGCCCTGCTCATAAAAGTCCCAGCTTACTCTGTAAGATTAACATTATCTTCTCATACTTTTGTATCACTCCTCTGTTATGGTTCCAAATTTCAAAGTCTGCATACATGTTACATATGCCACATATGTTGATAAAGAACCTCAAGATTGCCTGTACCAACATATATAGCACTTGTATCAAGTGTGCAAACTTTAAAATCTGGCTTCCACCAAACCAGCTATTGCTGTTATAACTGAAATGGCTTAAATCAGATGATCTGTCAAACTGTACTCTTCACAAAAGACAAACAGCTGTGCCCCATATCTGTAATGGTGTTTCTTCCAGTTAAAAACAACTTGACTGCCTCAGTCGTTGTAACTTGCTCCCCAATGAAATATTGGCACTTATAATTAACTGGACTAGCTGTGCATTAATCAGCCCACCAGATTCTCTATCCCTAAAGTGAATTTATCCACCGTTGGCAACCACTGCAAACTATGAACCATTTTGCAGCCAAAGAGTATCCCCATCCCACAATACTATAACCTATACTTTAAAATAAGAAAGTGAAAAAAAATAAGACCTCAAAGAGAAGATAGGATTACATATTCAGCAATTTTGTCAATTAATTCATTGGGGTAGCGCCTATTCAAAAACATCTGACAACTTATTCTAATAGTTATTTACATTTTAACAGTTGCCATCCCATTTGGCAAAAGACAAACTTATTAAAAGGGCAGTTTGTTAGACTGTCTCATTTGGTACCCAACAATGAGTTTTTTGTTGGAAGTTTGATACACTAGTTAAGATGTTTTTAAATAGGGGTTACCACAATGAATTAGTGAAATTGCTCAATGTGGTGATTCAGCATAGTAAAAGGTGTCCCCCTGTTCTAAAAAGTTCTTGAAAATAAGAGGCATGTGAATAACCCTTATAGGGAGGCCATGTTACTTTGTTATGGTCCATTTAGTGGGCAGGTTAGAGGTGATTAATAAGAATTGGAAAAGTATGGTTGATCTTTTAATTTAAAAGATGTGCTTGGCAATAAACTTAATTTTGCATACAAAAGAGGCAAAAATATTAAAAACATACTGAAAAATCATTTATTAAACCAGAGGTAAATGCGGAACTTGTGCTCAATGCAGATATACTTGTGGTGGAACCAACATGTCCATTGCATCTCATCCCAGGATTCTAACTAAATGGGAGATTTAATTGTGACACTCAAAAATGGTTTATGTCACTACTTGTCTTACCTCTGACGCTTTCTAGATAGGTAAAACAGACCATTGGGAATTAGAATCTATAAGCATTATTATTCTATTAAGAAGCAAGATGCTTTATACAGACACTCCATTCAGTGTAAGGGTTTTAAAAAATATATGTTTTATACTGAAAAAAATTCCTTATCCAATAACATTCAGTATGAGGGGAGCTAAATTGGAATCCTGCAAAGTTTTTTGTCAAAATAGAATGAATTCAAGACTGTCTCCTGAGCTGAATGATAAAATTATTCTTAACAGTATTTTAGCACTAAAAGCTGGTAACGTTGAGTTATTTCTTAATATGTATATTTTATTTCCACAGTTACCATCTTTGATATATATTTTATGGTGTTATAAATGCACGTATGATCTCATGTTATATATATATATATATATATATATATATATATATATATATATATATATAAAAACTATATTTTTTTTCATATGTGTTTTTAATGTGAATTCTTTTGGTCATCTATTTTTATTGGTTAAAATTTTCTATTGATGGAAGTAGGATTGCATCACTGCTTTTAATTTTTTAAATGTGGGTACATTGCATTTATCTACAGGTTCTGATGAAAATTCCTTATGGTTGGAACAAAAGCTCTTAACAAACTATGTATTGTTTTTGATTGGCGTTCATTTAAATAAATATACTTATTGCTGTACAACTCTGTGTTCTGTTTCTGGTTACTTGTCTTTGAGATTCTACACACTGTCATGGCTTTTTATTGTTACACATTATTGTATCCCTTTATGAAAGTTACTACCAGGACATCCAAAATTTGATTTAAGAAGTCAAATGGCAACTGCATTTCGGAATGTTTTTCATCCTATTTCTCAGCCTCATACAGTGGTGATTCTCCCAGTATGAAATACTACTGCTCTGTTGAGTTCACACTTGGCTTTGTTGCTGATTTTTAATTTATACCAGTTACATTAGCTAGAAACTAATCTACTAAAATCTCCTAATTGTGGCACACCTGGGTTAGTTTATTTCTCAAGTTTATCAATGTCTGTAACACCCTTTACTGCCATTCCACTGCAGCATATCATTAACAGATTACTTTCCACTAATGTTTTTTGCATAACTGTGGAAGATTGCCAAAAGACTCTATCTCAAAACAGTCCTCGCCCTCAATCCCAGACTTGCTCCAACCTATTGTATTATCTACACTTGCTAAAATTATGGAAGGCAGTAATATCCCAGTTGCAAGAACACCATGAAGCCTTTGGGCTTCTCACCAGTCAGTGACACAGTAGATTTAGGAAAGGTGTTGGCACAAACACTGCCCTGCTCACCTTAACAAATGCAGTCAACTGCTCTATGAATAATGGGAATTTCAACGCAGAAATCTTCATAGACATCTCCAAAGCATCTGACACAGCAGAGCACTTGCTTTTCATGCACAGGCTTTTTGTGTTATCAGTAGACTGAGCGCACAAAAAAGGTGATGGAATAGCCCTTAATTTCCCTAACAGCTTGATAGTTTCCCCATACTTAAATACTATACCAAAATTATGCTTAGCCGAAATCCTTATAACATTTCTAAAACTTAACTTGTTTAAGAACATCTGCATAGATGTTTAATACATCCCTCCTGGGCAAAACTTTCCCATTCTAAAAAATATTCTAGCCTAGATATCTGAAGCAATACCGAACAAAAACATTATCATAGGGGATGTTAACATTGACTGTCAAACACTAACCCCATACCACCCAACAAACAGTATAAACCTCTGTGGCTTTACTGAACTTACTTATAAATACTCGTACCAGATATAGCAAAAATAACATTCAACACTCCACCCTGGACTTGATACTAGTCTTGAACCCTTCTAACTTTACATCCTCAGGCACACTCCCCAACTCTAAGTGAACACCTATCAGCCTAAACTCACAGGCCATATCACTCAACTCACAAAGCAACACAAGTTCAAAACTGTACAAAACCTACGAAAAATTCAGCAAAGAGGTATTTAATGAATCTCTGAAAGCTATAGACTGGTCCATCCTAAATAAACTTCCCCTTAATGATGCAGTTAAACATTTCACTAGCACCTTCTTAAGCATTCTTAACTCCCTAGCCCCTCAGCAAACAAAAAGAATAAAAAATAACCATACCCCATGGCTCACCAAATCATGTAAAATTCCAGTGAAAGGCTGGGACAAAGCATGGGCTGCCTGGCTGATGAATAAAAAACAATATAAATCTTCAGTTATACTGACAACACTGCAATCAAACAAAAAGACAATTATTGTATGATTAAAAAAATCATACCATTCCTGCAGTGCACAAAAACAACCCTAATAAATTCTGGTTCTCTGTGACATCACTACTTAACCCAGGAAATAAAAATAATCCCAATCCATACCCCATTATACCACCTCTTCAAAAAGCCACCATATTCAACACATACTTTATAGAATCCATATCCAACCCAAAAGAAAACCCTACTCATCCACCCTAACTCACTACTTCTACTAATACCCCCCACTGCTAACCTCCACACATTACACACACAGAGCCAACCCTTCACTCATAACCAAAAACCAAACCACCCCAGCTTACTTTTCAAACCATCTCTTTATCTCAGAAAAATTACAAAAACGGAAACCTTGCTTAACCTGAGTAGACAACCTCCCAGCAGAATTCATAAAGCTTGCCACAGAGGCAGTAGCATTCCATGTTAACATCATGTCTCTAAGCTATGGAAAAGATCACACATTATCCCTTTACATAAGGGATGCAACTCCACTGACATCACAAACTTTCATCGCATTGCTATTTTGTTCCCCCTCTCTAAGATTCAAGAAAAATGTGTGCACCTACAATTTCTCGTACATCTTACACACAACAGCCTACTTTACCACACTTGGCATGGCTTTAGACTTGCACACAGTACCTCAACATCCTTATTATTTTCATGGACTCTGTCAACAAAGCCTGTGACCCTGGCAAATTAGTATCTGCAGTATTTCTCAGTATTTCTCTATTTGTCAAAAGCATTTGACATGATTTCTCACCCCAAACTCCTTAAAGAACTTTCCATCATCTGTCTATCCTCCTCCTCACTTCATTGGTTTTCTAGCTACCTAGCAAATGCAAGCAGTACAGTGGTAGGGCTCTGCCTCTCCATATCACATCACCCCCACAAGTGTATCTCAAGGATCCATCCTTGGCCCATTATTATTGTCTTCATCAGTGACTTACTTGCATCTTCCTGCGAAGGCGCTCTGATCCAATATGCAGATGACTCCAATATCTGCATGTCAAACACATTAACTCACCTACAGCATATGACACCACAAGCTTTCTCTTCCATAGAAACATGGCTCTCTAATGCTGAACTCTTACTGAACCTAAAAAAAAAAGCTCTTTCTCTACCCATAAACCCCATAGGTTCAACAAAACAAACTTCAAGATCTTTTCAGCCAACAATACTGAAATTGAATTGGTTCAGCATACCAAACTACTAGGTGTCACAATTGACAATCTCAAATTTGACCTACACATACAAAACAGTATAAAAAAACACCAAAGACTAGGCATGCTATACAGGAATAAAAACTTCTTCAAAGCAGCTACCAAAATTACCCTGGCCAAAACCTACCTCTTGCTGTCACTGTTATATGGGGCCCCAATTCTAACTAACTTACAGACCTTCCTAAGAAAAAAAATTAGAAAGTTGCTATAACAAAATTGCCAAATTTGCCATAAATGCAACCCCTCTAACTCATCACTGTAAAATCCTACAGTCTCTAAGATGGCTTGAACTTCACCTCCAGTATGTACAACTTACTACGGTATATAAAGTCATCCACAACCCACTAGCTTGTTCTGCTCTTAGCCCGTTAATCAACTTTTATATCCCAAATAAATATCTCTGATATGAAGACCCACATCTCCTCAAAACTTATGTTGTTGTGTCCTTTGGCTTTTCCCGGTTAGGGGTCGCCATGATTAGCAGTAGATTTTTATGTGCCGAGTTGCCATCTCTGACGCACAACCTTCCACGAAGGTACGCCCACTCACGCATGTCTCCACACAGAAGACGCTCTAGCTGAGAATCTAACAGGACAACGTCTTGCTGTGAGGCGACAACGCTACCACAGCACCACCACCGCAATACCTCCTCAAAACTTATAAACCTAACAAAGATCTAGGCCTAAGCCTTTACTCCTGCTCTGTGGCAAAACTATGGAACTCCCTTCCTTTAACTATCAAAACTGCTACTAACTTACACTCCTTTAAAACCTCTATAAAAGAATACTTAAACAAAGCTTGGATTTGCTCCTGTATGAGCTCAGGCTGAAGTATTCATATAATTTTCTACTTCTACTCTCTGTCCCTACTACTAATTATAATTTTCTACTTCTACTCTCTGTCCCTACTACTAATTTACCTTACCCTCCCTTTCTCTGCGCATACTCACCAGAGGTTACACTCTTAACTTTTCCAGATCTATTCCTACTACCCCCTTTATCACACCCTATCCTCCTCTACTCGTATTATCCTGTTCCTTCACCAATATAATCTGTTACCATATTTCATGACCTCTAGAATATTAATAGTCGTAATAATCATCTGTTATGTAAATAATGCTGCATCTTCCTATTATCAGGCTTTCCATATAATTTATGCTTGAACACCATGACTTTATTATGTCTGTTGAATTTTTATTCTGACAAACCAATGTGTAGTTTTTCTAATTTTGTGCTTGAATGTTATAACTTTATTATGTTAAGTTCTTATTCTGACAAACTAATGTGGTGTTTTCATATTTGTGCTTGAATGTTATGACTTTGTCTGCCTAGTTTTTCTTTCCCGGTAAACAAATGCTAAACAAATAAATACATAAATAATTTTACATTGAACTGGTTCTATGAATATCTGAAGGATAGATTCTTCAAAATCATTGTATCCCAAGCATAGTTGCCCTGTATCTGAACAGTATTTTCAGGGATTCCACAAGCCTCAGTTCTTGGTCCACTTCTGTTTGCCATCTACATTATTATTTCTTTTTTCACAAAGAACCAAAACATCCTGCTTTGCACATATGACACCGTCATCTGGGGAAATAGGATATTTTTCTCTTTTACCAGCACCCTTAACACAGTACTTGCAGAACTGTGTCATAACTGCAGCCTAAGAGGTCAAGAGGTAAATCTCTCTCAAAGAAATGCAATAATTTTTGGAATAAACACACTACTTACTACCCCAGTGGCCTAATGGATAATGCATTGGCCTCCTAAGCCAGGGATTGTGGGTTTGAGTTTCATCTTAGGGGATATAGTCTGGGGTGGGGAGGTGGTATAATGGTTAAGGTGTTTACCTCGTTAGTCACAAGATAAGTTTGATTCATTCCTTTGATGGGAAATTGGCTAGGCATGAAATGGCCCACATTGGCAGCTAGCCTAGCACTTGCCTATGAGCCTAATACATGAAAGACTAGCTGGAACCTGTGGGTATATTGTTGAATCAGTAGAATCAATAAACTATGTTGGCATCAGGATAGACCCTTCACTTACCATCTCCACCCACATGCACAATCTAGGTAATCGGCCTCTGTAATAAACTTAGACATCTGCTCTGTTAGTACAATTGTTTTATATCTAAATTCCTAGCAAGGCTGGGCAGCAACTAATAAAAGAGTAGATCTGGCTGTACTATAATTTTCTTTCTGCGTATAATTGGATCTAACTCTTACAAGAATACATAGAAACTACAACCAATTCAGAATCAAATCTGTCACTTCATGAAGATCCAGGCAAAACACTCCATTACTGCCTTGCAATTAGAAAAGGGGATCTGGCTTTCCATTCCATTTAAGATTACCTTATTTACTGGCACCCTCGCTTATAAGGTGAACCAGTTAGAATAACGCAAAGTCTTTCCTGCTCACTGTTATGGAACACTCCAAATCTCTTTGATCATCAGATTCCCACACACCAACTCTCATCGCACCTCTAAAATACCTGACTTGTGCCAACTTTTATTCTTTTACCTTTACGCATTCATTTATTCATTTGGCACTCAGCGCATTACCCCATGTCTACTTACTATCATTTGCTTCCTTCTCCAGAAAAACTCCATACACCACCTGCAACAATTCAGATATGTTTTTGAGCCGTAAGCTAATTCAGCTAACAAACTTGCAAAGTTGTTACCTTTAAGTCATTCAATGATTCAAGTTAATGAGAAGTGCAACATGTATGTAAACAGCTGCACATTGCCCCTACTTCTCCTACCCTCTGCACATCTCCAGTATCCATCTCTTTTCAATGTTTCTTCTTTGTTTTTTTCTGTGTTCATTCTTTGTTTGTAATACTTAAGTAATTATAACTAGTCCCTGCTTGTACTACCCCTTAAAAACTAAAAGTTCCAAATCCTCTATTTTTATTCCTTCTTTTGTCTTATTATACTTTACTTTCCGAATACTCTTAAGTATCATATCACACTGACAGGAACTTCCAGGGTACTCCATGAATAACAGCAAACTTAACACTAAATGTACACAAACACATAGACGAAACTACTGTATTGCATCCTGTTATTCATTTTTTGTACATTTGTCTATTTCATATTAGTCATGTTGTTCTGTAAACAATTCCTCTCTTTATATCTCTACATTGTAAATTTTGTACATTTAGCATATAGCTGTATCTTTGCTGTGTTATTTTACATTCATGTCACAAGGTGGTGACTAAAAAAAGAGGCCAGTTCACTTGCCCAATAAAGAAATAAAAATAAAAACTCTGAGACTGTATAGTAATGTATAAAGGAGTGTACTTTAATCCATGTATAAAAACTGTAATCTGTACATTAGGAACTGTTCCCCAATATCTACGACTGAGCTTAGTGAAACAGAACTCAACAAGCTGGTCAAGTTTATTTATTTATTTTATTTTACATTTGTTGACCGAGCGAGTCTAACTGGATATATGTACATTTTCAGTAGAGGCCCGGGGAGATAAGCTCCAATGAAGAGATAATAGCAACATTCGTACATTGGATAGTAAGACCAGGGATGCAAAATGTTACATATAGTATTGTACTGTAAAATAAATAGTAAGAGCAGGATTGGAAGTAGTTACATATAGCATTGTACTGAGGTTACTAAATATTTAAAGAAAGAAACAAGTAAATGTTTGTAGGGATGTGTCTGTACAGTTGATAGCTTGCTAAGTGAGTTTATACTCTGTAGAGGTTCCCTGTAAAGACTAAATCAAGACAGGCTTCAGTAGCTTACAGATCATAGTTTGAGGTTCATGAAGGAAGTTAGACTGAAAACAGCAGTAGTGAGGTAAGCAGGTGAACTTAATGAAGAGAGTACTCGGTAAGATGTCCCACAATGAAGTGAACTAATTGAATGCATTTTTTTCTGCTGTGCTCAAGGTGTAATTCCTGTAGCATAGACTTTGGGGGAAAAGGAAAGAATTTTTAAAATAGCACCACTTCTATAAGGGGAAACTCACAACACAAAATAAACTCAGCAAAACGTGATAAAATAACATAAAAAAATCATTAAAATTGCAAGCATCTCACAGTATATTTCTATGGGTCCACTATTAGAAGCTATTGTATAACTTGCTGGCTGCAAAGTGGATGAGTCAAACTCATAAAAAATATACCCATTAAAATTGAAATTGCAGGTGATATCAGAAAAAAAATTGTAGGTGCCCTGCAGTTTCCTATGTGGATTGGCTTTGCTCACTTCCACACTCCCTTTTACTTGTATGGGTGCGTGCAGTTGTGAGGAGGTATGTCTTAATTTTTTTTTTATATACTGTGCAGACTTAGAAGTTGTAGCCTCCTTGTATGGAGTTCAACAAGATGTGGGTTGTCAGTATAACTGAAATATTAGCTGTAACTAGCTCATGTGTCTTAGTTGGGACATTAAAGATTTACGAGACTGCCATCAGATCTTTTTCATACTTTCTCACTTTCGAACATTACAAAAAATAAGCAGGAGTCTTGACCAGTTTTCTAGGAATCCACTTAGTAAATGCAGAGTGGCAAGAACCAGAAAATACTCTTGAATTATCTGTACCTATGTTCTGTTGAGGATGTGTTGGTCGTTTCCTACCAGAGGCCTTTTGATGTTAGTTTCTTCAGATCGCATATATGATATTTTGAACAAGTACTAAAGAACTACATGAAAGTCCTAAACAATCCTAAGAAACTAGAACTACCTACTTTATATGAAAGCGAGGCTGTAGTCTCACAACACTTTGTACTGGGGATTCATGTGTCTAAATCTAGAAAAAATGTTATTGAGAGCGACCAAGAAAATTGTAAAACTCTAGAATGGATACAAAATAGCAGCAAATATGAGAGAAATGAACAAAATATCTGTAAAAATTGTATAAACAGTACCAGACCCAAGAACCAAACTGGAGTCTGTGGATTGTCTTTTGTGACGTTAAGAAGGGAATCCATTGAATCAGGATCAGGAAGCAGTGTTCATACCTATGGTATTCTTGGTAAGATCTCTTTGATGGCTGCACTGTATTCAGTCATCCCATTTGTTGAGTAGAGGCAGTAGTCAGACAGTCCCAGGCTAATCAAGAGCCCTGCAGCCCATTTTCTCCCACCTGAAAAAAAACATCAGTTGATCCATTCCCATTGTGTTAAGAGCTGAGTGGTATGGAGGTGGTCATCTTACAGGTCGTGCAGAGCAGCCTAACCATCCTTCCCCATAGACTGCTTGCAGACTTGCCCTAGCTGCCTGGTGAAGGTAGTGTAGGAATGTGAAGTGTTTCACAGCCATTAAAGCTGTAACATATGTAATGCTGCCACACAGCATACAGAAGTGAAATATACCTTCGATTAACTAGCAGCTTTAAATGCTGTTAGACACTTCACTCCGTCAAACATCTTGTTTTTTTGAAGTAGATAGCATGTTACTGTTTTTAAAGTTGTCATTTTCGGAAGCTTTTCTGTTGTGGATATTGTGGGTGCTGTGGGGCGAGACTAGGTAACATCTCTAAAACGTGCATAACAAGCTTATCTTTTGATATGTTTGGAGTGTAATCCGCATGCTACATGTACTGCAGAATTAAATCTAGAAGTCAGTATAACATCAGGAGGCCATAGTGACATCAACTACAAAATGTATCCCATTAAAAGATTGGAACCATGCTTGCGCTCTCTCTCTATATCTATATATATCTTTGTTTTTGTAATATTACATGAATTTTAAAGTAACCACTTTGTTTTTTATTTTCAGTTTTTACCATACACAAAATGCACACAGGATATTTTATCACATTGTTTAAATGATGTGTGGGTAACAGTGGGTTCTGATGGAATAGTAAATTATCACTACCATAAACTTCAACTTGCACTGCTTGTAAGCATCAGTAATATCTTCACTAAAGCTAACTGATGTAAATAGCTTTTAAGATCAAACTGAAACAGGCACATTTTAGGGCATATTTTTTACATTTATCTGTTATCAACATGAAACATTTTCAAAGGTACATAGTTTATGTAGACTACTGAAATGGGAAATGTGTATGTGTGTGAGAGAGAGAGAGAAAGATTATGTATTGATGAAGATTAGTGGAATACTATATATCTTAAGCCTCTTTAGAATCATTCTACCCAGTCACCCCTATTTGGCATCCAGCGAGGTTAGTGTTACAGCTGTTTTCTTCTATTTTTGATTGTCTTACAATTATTATTTAAATTTCTTATTTTGTTCTTGTATATCCTGAGATATTAACACTGAAAAGGTATGGACCTTGGCAGGACGAGAAGGTTAGAAATTTTATTTAGAAATGGAATGTCTGTTTACTTCAATCTGATTTGCTTATGCACATTCTGTACTGTCAGTAGCCTTTCAGCAGATGCTCAGCAAATAAGGCAAGACCTCAAGCCTTCCTGATCACACCTAGTATCACTGTGTCCAGCCTTTTCCTCTGTGTAACTGCCGCCAAGCTGAACTGATTGTTGCAAACATGGCTGTTGACTTGCGCAGTAGACAAAGCTTTCATTTGGACTCCACAGATGTACCTTTCTTAAAAAAATAGAACAAGTAAATTCAACTTTTGTTTCTTTCATCATTACATTCATTCATCATCAACACCCCCCTTTTCCCATTTTTTTATAGGGAGTCAGGGTGTCTTCTCATCTGTCACCACCTCTGTAATCTCAGTCTCACTCCTACTGTCTTTAGCAGTCAGAAGTATTTTATATAGCTGAAAAAAATGATCCTAAACAAAACTACTGATCTGCAAAAATTGAAACTCAAATTATGGAAAGAATAGACTAATATACTATAAGGTATTTTCACAGTGGAGTAACTCCCTGTGCATTCTCTACACCCTCTGCAACTGATATATACCAACTCTGAGATTGCACAACACAGGGGAAAGACAAATTCCCACTCCCCACTGTACGTGATCTCCCAAAAAGTCATAACAAGCATTTTGCCATCATATGAATATACAGTCACGTCTGCCCATATTACACACATTTGATTTACTTAACATGTTACGATCTCTAAGGCCCCCTTATTATGTGTCTGTATGCACACACATGCATAATAAAATATATATAAATATATATATATATATATATATATATATATATATACATACACGTGTATCATTGCAAGATATTTGTTTCTTCAGGTTTCAATTTTAGAACCTACACAAGCTGTAACATGCGATTATGTATTGATCTAACTAACATTAAGTAACACACCCATGTATACAAACACATGGTGCATTCACATTCATGTGTGTACAAACACAAAGGCCTGCTGACAAAAAGTAACGTATCAGAAAAGAAAATGGAAAACAGGCATAAAAGAGAATTATATCAGTGCAGCTGACACTGTGTGTAAAATAAATATATGTGTACTGTTTAAAATAAATGTATTATGAATGGTTCCTCTGACTGCACTAATTATCATCTTGCTGTATCTAAACTGGCTCTATAATGCTGCTGTACTTGCTAACTTCATTCATGCAATATATATTATGTTGTTTCATCAGATATACCACATCTGAATGTCAGTAGAATTTTCTGCAGGTAAGAGCTCAACATCTTTCACCATTATAGATGCTTTCATGGCAGTGGCCCACAATTGTGGATTCTGTCGACAGTGCTGTGAGTAATGCAATGACTTGTCCCAGAGGTATACTACTACTTTCTCATACTTCCTTAGGTTTAACTTAAGAGGCAAAACAGAATTTGCAGCAAAACAGAATTTGCAGCAATGCTCAAGGCACACAAGTCAGAAATCAGGCATTAAACTTTTTGATCACTTGTTTGTTAACCAACCTCCTTGAGAATGTTTATTATTCAGAAGTAGCCCCCCCCCCACACACACACACACACATATTCACCCAGAGTAGATGGTTTTCAGTTACTAAACAGAAAAATATAACAGAATTTAGTAACTAAATATTGCAAGATAGTATACCGTTTTGAAGAAGCAAAACTTTAGATCAGTACCATCTTTCATTATGATTTGGACTCCCTCCAGCTACTTTCTGTTGCCACTAGTCAGCATTTTTTTTGTTTGGCAGTATGTGAAACAGGTTAAACAAACTGCTGTGCAAACAAGCAACTGTTCTAAGACTTCCTCTCTATCTGCTCTAAGTTTAGTTAACACATCGAACAGAGTCATATCCCTGTCATGTGTTCTAAATGATGATGCATAAAACTGTGGTGCATTATGCCACCTTGTTAGATGCTGCTGACTAGGAACAGAGCATTCCATGAAGAAAGCATCTGTAAGAGAAAGTCTGAAATGTAATTTCTTGTAGTCTAGGAGGGCTGTATTTATATCTGAGCAAATGGCTCCTAAGTGGGTGGTCTTATGTTAACAGCGGTTAAAGATGTATGCAGACTCTAGCAGCTATGTATAATGGTCACTGTGGGCCTAAAGTTGTGTCTTTGTGCTGTGGACTTTGTGGCAAGCACAATGGCTAATGTGAATGTAGTTACATGTCTGGTGGCACGCATGGTTCTTTTGTATTGGATGTATGTCTCTTATAATTTATAAGCAAGGGTGTGGCATCCAGGTCCAAAGAAGTTTTATTACCACTTCACTCCGTGTTTGTCAGACCCATCTTTGAATACAGTGACCCCTTTAGCATGTACCTGACCATATGCAACAACTGGAACACCCACAGAAATCAGGAGAATCCAGGGTATTATTACACTGTCCTATACAGATTGTCTTAAAGCCCTGTCTCTATACCCGGTCTCCTACAGGTTAATGAGAGGCAATCTATGCCTGGCATATAAAGCATCCTCATATCCAAACCTGATGAACCCTTTTCACATCCGCAAAACAAATAGCACCAGAAACACTAAATCCAAGGATTTAAACTTTGCTTGTAGTATAAATTGGACAAGCCGGCATGCCAGATATGTGCCTCAAAGGATCCCCACACTGGAATAGGCTCCCCACCCATGTGAAGAGTCTGTCCCTAACCCTAGTCAAATGTAACCTTGACCATAGGGTGGGAAATTGAAAACTCATCTGTAGTCTGGCCCCCCCATGGCTTTGATAGACTGAGATAGACAATAAATATTCCTTAAATAACATACCTACCCCACTAAACCTTTAGCAACCTCCTAACATACCCCTCCAAATAGACACCCATGTTATGTGAGGACACATTTGGGATGGGCTGCATGGCTAGGTTTCTAAAGGCCCTGATGGTGATTAGCCTAGTGTACACCTGTGAACTTTTTTTTTTTTTTTTAATTTTTGAACTTCGCAGTTTATGGTTTAAATATAACTTGCATATACTAATATCACCCTGCCTTCATCATTTCCTAAGCTACGTTGTTATTTAGGTTGTGTAGGGCTTAGGAATTGAGGAAATACAGCATGATAATGAAAGGGCATCAGGTGATTTGGTAAGCATTTAGTTGCAGGATGAAAAAGTGACAGCCTGGAGAGTGAGTGAATATGTTTCGTTCTGCCCCCCCCCCCCCCACACACACACACACACACACAAACACACAAACATATCTGAAAAGAAATGAATGGTTGATTTTAAAGTCATGGCACAAAGAGTGGAGCAAGGAAAGATGACATGGAGATGGGGTATGGAAATTAGAGCTTCAAAGGAAAGAGAAAGAAAGGAAGTCCATAAATGGGAGCTAGGGAATGGTGTTTCTACAGGAGTAAGTTATACTTCAGAAATAAAAGACTGGTGTGGGCAAAATTTTATTAGTAAAAAGAGGACTGAGAGTTTTGGAAGATGTGGTAATAGGAGTTAGGTTGTAGACTTGCAGATGAACAAGGAAATCATCTGAGGATTAATGAGAAAGTCATAAAATGAGCTTACATAGGACACTTGGAGAGATAAGGATGTGGTACAGAATGTTAGGAGACTCATCAGTGAATGAGATAAATATAATAATAAATATGACTGAAAGGGCTTTGTAAGAAAATGCATGGTACCAGGTCTGATTTTGGAGAGGCTAATTTAGACTTTCCACATGGCCAGAGGAAGGAGAAAAATACGTTTGTGTGTCTGGGAGCTATTGATATGAAAAAGGAAACAGTACACCTTGTAATGCAGCTGTATGAACGATGTTGAACCATGAGTTACTTAGTGACATTCACAGAAACAGTACTCTTACCCTGCATTTGTACAGAGACAAGACGAGATCACATGGAAAACGTATGTCAAAGACTGTCTGCACTTCAGTTATAATGCAAAACAAGCTGAAACCAAAAGCTAGATCAGGGAATTGCATGTTACTTTCAGTGAAGCTACTATTTATAGAACTCTGTAGACTTTTCTGAATGACTCCTGTATTCGCCATATATTTTCTTTTAATTACTGATTTCATATCTCTGTTTTATGTAAATTATCAGGTCCTGAATTTGTTTTTTTTCTATATACTCAACCAGAACCATGTCAACTTATTGTGCTTCTCTACTATGTTTTAATTTATTAATAATTTCCTTGTCATGGAGCTCATCTCCCCAGTCCTCCACTGAAAATGGGGTTCATGTCCATTCAGACTTCTCTGGTAAACAAATCTCAAATAGATAAATAAATGAACTATAGCCCCTTTAAACTAAATAAGGTTGTAGGGTAGTACCACAGTTCTAGGGGTAAAGGGCAAAAAGTGAAAAGCAAGGAAATCTGGCAGCATAAAGTGTAGCAAGTAAAGAAGCACACATTGCGAGGAACACAAGGAAAAAAATGAGTCCTTCATTTACGTATTTGAATTTGTTAATGAAGATGAGGCACTAATCCATCAGGATCATTTTCAGACCTTGTCTGTGAGCACGTACTCTGAATATGTACCCAGCATAGACAATAAAATGTGATGCAGAGAATTTTTTTTTTTTTACAATGTAATCCACTAACAGATTAGATAAAAATATAGAAAGAAGTTCAATTCAGTATGTATAATCAAGTTGCATGAGGACAATATCAGAATAGAACAGGATGGCTAAAAAGAATACATTAATGAAAAACAACAATGCATCTCTCTAGAACAGCAGCCAATTTAATTCTAATTGAAGACTACAATGGACCAGATTCCAAAAGACCTGCTGTCAGAGTAAGTCACTTACTCTGAGACTTGCTTTTATTTATATATATATATATATATATATATATATATATATATATATATATATATATATACAGACACACACACATTTGTTATATATACATATGTCATGGAATAATGTTGTCTCATGTTTATTCTTCACAAAATGCATATTAACTTGCAGTTTCTTCACAAATGAGTCAAATAAAATGTTTATAATATGCCTGTGTTGAAATCAAAAGGTAAAATAGATGCACAACTATACAAAATATAGATTCACATAAGTTTTAGCTTTATATTTCAAGTGCCTTACAACTGCATTCTCTTTATTAGCAAATTATAGTATATTGACAGATAATTGAAGGCAAAGTAAGTGCTGAAGAAGTTAAAGGATGTCATGATGTTATACTATGTTAAAGGATCTGGTTTCAAAATTTTAACAGTGTGTGCACTGGCCTTCTCAGGCTGGGGGATGAATCATTGCAAGGATGATTGTCAGTATGTACTGCCAGTGAATGTCACAAGGTCAGAAGATAAATTCTTAGACAAGGTGGTCTGTTATTTAAAAGGGCATATTGTCAAATGTTCATGTGAAGCTGTAAACGAGGATCACAAGACCATAAAATATTTAAAAATTTTACTATTTGTTAAAAAACTAGGTTACGTCATAAAATTGATAAGAAAAGGTATATATGTAGTATTATTTTTCTTTGTTTTTGGGACTGATTTGAAAATCTTGGTAGGCACTCTCCCAGTACTCAAACCAGTACTTTGCACATCCTGACGCGTTATTCTTGACTCGAGACTAAAAGGTAAAACTCTTTATTTGTTTGTGAACTTTAACATTTGGTGCCTTCACACTCAGATCTGAACTCTAGTATTCCTGCAGGCAGTGTGGAATAAATTACAAGGGCCCAGGACAAAAAATTCTTCTGTGAATTCCACACTGCTTTGTATGGAATAGTCAGAGATTTGGATACTTAACTACTCAGGGTTTGCAAACATATTAGAGTAAAAATGAGGAAAATTGATTTGTGGAAAATGTTTTTTTTTTTTTCCTCTCTTTTAGATAATTGTTAAAGTGGAATGAGTGAATAACAGTTTTGTTGAATTACAGAAATTTGCATGTTGGGTATATGTAAGGTAATAGTGGGAGGAGCCCACAGAAATGTGCTTGTTATGTATATGTAAAGTAATAGTGGGAGGACCCCACAGAAAATAAGAAAGTTTATTAATGTGTATGCACATACAACAAAAAGGGAAAATTAACACAAGGTGCCTTGTGTTGAGTGTGGTACCCTCAAGACTAAAAGGTAAGGGTCGATGAGATGTTTTGTGTTTAATGTGCGAGTCAGAGAGAGAGAGAAAAATATGTTAAATCAAGTTCATGAGCCTATAGCATGTTGGGACATAGGTGTATGTGTGTTATTAAATCAAGTTCATGAGCCTTTAGCATGTTGAGACATAGGTGTGTGTGTTGGTAAATTAAGAACAACAAAAAGCCCAAGCAAGGCAGCAGGATATGCCCCTCTCAAAGTGCAGTCACAGAAGACTCGAATCCAGTAGGTCCAAACAAAAATATTTATTGAATAAAAATGATAAGCGCTTTCATCCTGAAACCTTCAGAACTTCATCAGTTAGTTAATTACATAATTCAAATGGAATTTATAGTGAACATTAAAAACACGTCAATTAGTCTACTTCATATAACTGACACACCCCTTAAAGAAAAATCACTAGAACCAGTGTTTCTACATGTAAAAAATGCAATAAAAACCTGTAAAATAGATGCTACAGAAATATATAAATGTACTTTTGTGATATAAAATAAATATAAATTATCTTATATAATTTATCTTTCTAATGACTTCAATTTTAAGAGGGAACTTATTGAAATGTGCTCGTTCATGAGCCCATAGCACATTGGATGTAGGTGTGACTGTGTAAAAGTACCCTCAGAGAATCTGAAAGAGAGGCCATTACTGGACACAGTACCTATATGCCCCATTATCCCAATTACAGTGCTGGAGTTCTAAATTTTGAGCTTGTGATGGGATGAAAAGCAAGGGGTGCTGTGGGAAAAGGCTGATCGAAAACTATCCTCTGTCATTGCACAATGACATAATCCCTACACTTCTGTGCTTGAGTGGTGTGTGAATTGATGTCATTTTATTTTCTGAATTACCAGGATTTAGGATGTACATGGTAATTCTGAATAGGAAAATGGGAATAAATTTAAGCAAGCAGGATCAAATCCCTGTAAAGGGAATAACTGCCTGTTTTATGTATCATAATTATGGAAAGGAAAGTTGTAAGTATTTCAGTGAGTGGTTTCAGTTTACTAAAAAAATTGCTCTGGTGACATATTTCCATTAAATGAAACTTAAGGTAAGAATAAATTAGAATTTGAAGGGTATTTTGGAAAGAAAAAAGTAAAACAAGGTAAGTGGAAAACAATGGACAGTACTTTATTCTTGGTATAGTAAAGCTCTTAAAAGGGAAAAGGAATCAGCATTACGGGGGTTACAGAATACCAATATGTTACTACAACAGGTGAAAGATGTTAAAAAGGCAATACAGACTAGTGAAAAGAGATCCCTTTATCCTGTCTTGGCAGCATTGGAAGAAAATAGTGATGGCTAAAAAGCAAAGACTTCTAACGAGGATGGTGATCCTCCTGTACCCCCATCCCCATATGTACCGGTTTGGGTGGCTCCTGTACAAGATATTGCTGTTTCTCAGACCCCTGCATTTCGGACAACTGTCCGTTGGAGACCAGGTCAGCGTGTTATTGTTACATCTCAACCTAGTTCCCCTGTTCGACCCTCCTCTTCATATTGGGCATCTGCAGTTGAGGAGGTTCCTTCTTCCCATCATTTTCAACAAGATTCTACCTCTCCAACAAGAGCACTAGTATTTGACACTCCTGTGGCTCATTACATGGGCTCACATGATAGGGTAGGACAAGAGGCTGTTGCATCTGGAGAGGTCTTTTGCCACTTTTTAGAGAAATTTTGCGGGCTAATAATAGAAATCTTGCTCATCGCCTTTGGACCTCCACTGATTTGCATGGTATGTCTAAAAGTTTTCCAAATATTAGAGAAGATCCATTAAAGTTTAAGGAGGAATTAAAAACTGTAATAAAATGTTAGAACCCTACTTTCACAGATTTAAACCAGCTGCTTTGGGTAGTTACTTCAGATAAAAGAAAAGAACAGTTACTTAAAAAGGCTAAAATAACAGATTTTACTCTCACAGTGAATGCACTAATAGACAAATGGACAGCATTGTTAAATAAAAATTACAAATGTGTGTCAAGTTAGGACAGATTAGTCTAAGATGCAGGCATGTAAACAAAATAGAGGGGAAGCCCCTGCTGATTATTTGAGTCATCTTAAAGCAGTGTTAGCTAGACATTCAGGAATACCAGATCCAGAAGAATAAGCTAAGCCAATTATTGCAGCTGCTTTTGTGCAGGGTCTGCAAGCCCCTGTACAAAATCACATAAAGCAAGTACTTATAAACTGGCAGGTAAAGAAAGGACTTGGAGTCCTTTTTAAGTGCTGCAAACCACTGTACTGTCAGAATAATAAAACAGAAATAAATTGTGATCCTTTACTGCCAGTAGACCAAAAAGGACCCTATCTTAAGATAGAAATAAATTCAAAGAAAATTCCTTTCCTGGTGAACACTGGAACCACTAGGTCTGTATTGAAAGTTATCTCAGTAGTCAGATACCAGTCTTTTGGTTTTTCCCGGTTAGGGGTCGCCACAGCGGAACTCCCGTCCGCTAATGATTGGCAGTGGATTTTTACGGTGCCAAGTTGCCCGCCCGACCTTCAAAGAAGGCACACCCATTCATGCATGTCTTTAACATCACTCGACCATGGGGAGGACATGCAGACTCCACACAGAAGGCACTCCAGCCGATAATCGAATGGGAGAACCTCTTGCTGTGAGGTGACGATGCTAACCGCTGCACCACTGAGGCCTATAGTCCGATACCAGTATCAAAACAAAAGGTATAGGCAGTTGGAGTAGCAAATACTACTGTTATGTATACTGTTTTAGAACCTATACCCATTTCTTTAGGACCAAAGTAAGGCATTATTTCCTTTTGAGTACTACTGCACTGGTAAATTTGCTAGGGAGAGTCCTGTTATTCAAGCTGGGTTGTACTACTTACTGTACACAGGAGGGGGTGTATTTGGATGTTCCATCAGAATCAGACAGGGAAGTATTAGCAGTCTTACAGAAGCTGAGGAATAGCCTTTTGAAGGCATACAAACAAACGAAAAACTGCTGCAGCAGGTACCTGCTAACCTATGGGCTAAACATTTTAATGACCTAGGTATATTAAAGTCTGCAGCACCAGTAAAGAAATAAAATTAAATCCATCTAAACCTCTCCCTAGAATTCTGTAGTATCCACTGAAACCGGAAGCCAAACAGGGAATCAAACGTGTAATTCAGTCCTTGATACAACAAGGAATAATAGTCCCAGGTAAAAGCCCATGTAATAATCCTATTTTCCCTGTGAAAAGCCAGGAAAAGATACTTAAAGGTTTCTGCAAGATTTGAGGGATGTAAACAATCCAGTATTACCAGATGTCCTGTGGTTCCAAATCCAGCAACAATACTGAGTTGCATACCACCTAGAGCAAAATATTTTTTGTGATGGATCTGTGTTCAGCATTCTTCTCTATTCATATCCATCCTGAAAGGCAGTGTCTATTTGCTTTTACTTATAAGGGGCAGCAGTATACATGGGGACAGTTGCCACAAGAATACACTAAATCTCCTTCATTGTTTTCTGAAATTCTAAAACAGATTTGGAAGATGTGGCATTTCCAGGTGTGTCTGTGTTAATGCAATATGTTGATGATTTGCTAATAGCATCTGAATCTTTTCAACAGTGTCAGCAGGATACCCTACATCTTTTAACTATTCTTGCAGGAAAACTGACAAGGTGTCAAGAGAAAAATTACAGTTATGGTCATCTCAGGTACATTATCTTGGTCATCTGATATCGCAGGGTAGCAGGCAGAACTCACTACCTCGTATCGAGGCAATAGCTAAAGGCCCACATCCAACTAGTCAGCTCAGCTTATTTCTTTCTTGGGTATGACAGGATATTGTAGACAGTGGATTTCTAACTATGAAGAAATTGATAAACCTTTGATAAATCTCTTAAAATGAAATACACCAGAACTCCTCCCTTGGGATAGTAAACAGGAAAATTAATTTTCAGAATTTAAACAAAGCTGTAGCTACTGACTCTGCTTTAAGGTTACCAAATTATGGAAAACTTTCATTTTATTTTGTCATGAAAGAAATGGATTTGCTCAGGGAGTGCTTGTACAGAAACATGGGGACAGCTATCTCTATTGCAAAGGGATTTCCACCATGATTAAGGTGAGTGGCTGCTGCTGCCATTGTAGTTGATCTTGTGCATCACTGGTGGTCGAGCATGATCTTATAGTAGATGCCCCTCATTCTGTATCATCTGTCTCACTTAAAATAAAAACTCAAACCCTCTTGGCTTCAAGTGTAAATATGAACTTACACTTCTTTCTGATCCTTCTGTTTCTCTCATATGCTGTCCTGTTCTAAATCCTGCATCTTTGTTACCTACTGCTGAGGATGGTGAAAAGCATGATTGTGTTTGTGTGTGTGTGTGTGTGTGTGTGTGTGTGTGTGTGAGAGACTAATTATCTGCTTTCTCCTAAAAATGATTTAAAGGACACTCCTATACCCACTGCTGAACTGGACTTATTTGTGGATGGTTCCTGTGGAACTGTAAGAGACTGAAATGGAAATCTGATTGCAGGAATATCTGTCTGTACCAAAATGTTATTCTTTGCCTCAACAAAGACTAGAGGGTGTAAATTCTGCCCAGGTAGCTGAGTTAGTGGCTGTACAAAGAGCTTGTGAGTTAGCCAAAGACAAGACTGTTAATACATTTATTAATACCAGGTATGCCTTTGACATTGTACATAAGTTTGGGCATTTTTTAAACAGGAAAAGTTTTTCAGCAGAAACTCAAATTAAAAATTCTTTCTATACTGTTTTGTTACAAAAAAATTTAGCAGTAGTCAAATGTAGTGCCCATCAAAAAGGGTATAAATATTGGGGGGATTCAGTAATCCTCCGTGTAAGACTAAGTCTTACTCAGAAACGGCCGCCTAAGAGTATGAAATCAGCGCGCCATGCATATTCATGAGGGTGCGCTGACTCAACTCCAAGGCTAACACAGAGCATGTAGGAGTGCAGGGGGCATGTCAGACTGCCAAGCAGTCTAAATATCCATGCCCCTGCAAGTGCCTAAATCGGCAAATGTCAGCCAATATGAGCAAGTCCGCTCAAATGTGTATATCCCCAACACTACACTCCCCCACATTCAAAACCCCTGTACAAATGAAATAAAACATAAAACAATTTTTTTTTTATTATTCCCAATATAACTGCCCGTATTTGCGCGGGTGTGCCCATTGCAAGCTACAGTTAGCAGTTTAGACATCGAAGAGGATAATAAACTACTTATATGCAAATTAAGCCAAATAGCAATAGCGTAGTGGTAGAGCCTTCGCACAAAGAGGAAGCATTCCTGGTTCGAGTCCCACCACTCTCCTTTCCATTTTCTGCAGGAAATCTGTGCTTAAAAATAATTCCTGACATTTACCTTTTAAGTTTTATTAAAATGCATTGAAATGGCCTATGTAGTAGTGAAGATATTTAAAATATATATAAGAAGGTGAAACGCTCATGCATATTAATGAATGCAGAAGTAACCTATCTTAAGCAATGTGAAGCACTGCTAAGCAACGTTTACCAGTATTAAGCACATTTAAGAATAACTGCCCATAGCTAAGCACTGCTTTAACTAGCGCAATGGCTTTGTGCGGAGCTGCGCATCATGCCAACTAGCACAAACAAAACATGTTTGTGTGAAGCTGTACACCACGCTAATTAGCACGTCGGGCAACGTAGAGCAGCGTTGGGCAAAGTTGAGCAAAGACAGTCACACCTCCTATCTGGACAGGCCAGTAGTAAAATAAAAAGTAATGACAGGCCTCGAACCCGGGATACTGTGCACTACAATCACAGTACATAACCACTAAGCCATGACAGCTTTTGCTGTTCATGCACTGTCAACATACATATACATATTAATCAAAGTTTATTCTGTGCTAAGCAGGTGTGCACTCAGCTGAGAATTTTCAAAAACAGCCAATCACAAATAAGTGCGGGAAATGAGGCATATTTAAGCTCCATAGGCAGGAATACTTGCCATAACTGGTTGTAGCTCCCATCTGCAGTCAGAATGGCCAGTGCTGGAGAGGGTACTCGCTTTCGAGCTCAACAGTGGGGCATCGAGGAGTCAAAATACATGGTTTGGCTCCTTGTCCACCATCTTGAGTCAAGACTCCTGCAGGGCCAGTTTCAAGGGACAGAGTACAAAGCAGAGGCTTGGAACCGGTTAGCTCATGATCTCACCAGTGCCACAGGCGTCCCTCGGACTGGTGAGCAGGTCCGTCACCACCATGCAGACCTGAAGAGATGGAAGCAGGACCAACTGAACCGATGGATACAGGAGGCCCGTGACATGCAAGATGCCCCACTATTGAGTAGGTAGCCATGGAATGAAGTATGTAAGAAATGCTATTGTAGTCTATATAATGGATGGGTATGTCTCAATGTCCCTTCATTTACTTCACAGCTGCAGGTGTCCGTGTTGCGAATCAGCAAGCCTATGCAGATAGGCTGCGCCACCAGGCAGGTTAGTAATTATTCTGCATGTATTATATTAAATAAGTGAGCCTGAAAAAGAGTATTGTAACCCATTAATAAAGGTCTAATAAGTCTTGAATAACTTCTCTGCATGTCCTGTTATATATAATAAGTGAGAGAGCCTGAAAAAGATTGTTGTAACCCATTAATAAAGGTATAAGTCTTGAATAAAGTCTGTGCATGTATTGTAATATAAAATAAGTGAGAGAGCGTGAAAAAGTGTTGTAACCCATTAATAAAGGTATAATAAGTCTGGAATAAAAGTTTTCTGCATGCACCAAAATATGAAATGAATGAGAGAGCCACTACAAAAGTGTGTAATGTAATTAATAAAGGTATAATTCCTGGACTGTGTCCGTGTCACTTTCTTTGATATGTTGTTGTACCCTTGCATTATGGAAGTAGTACAGTTGTATTAAATGCTGTCAGTCCACACTTGGGTAGGTCCATATAAAGTGGATGAAGGGAATGCCAGTAGCTCTTAAGCATATATACAGTCCTCAACTGTTGGTTCTTCCTTCTTACAGATTGGCTGTCTAGTTTTTGG
>NC_056749.1:710463221-710496244 GCF_019279795.1 Protopterus annectens | reverse complement strand
GGGTTGTTGGGGGTGGAGGTTGCTTGCATTTCTGCTTTGGAGGTCTCTGTTACTTGTGCAGATTATTATTGAGAGCCTCTGCGAATGTTTTTGTGTTTCTATGTGTGAAATTTGGTGTAGGTTTAGTGGGATTAAGTGATGAGTGTGATGTGCTGCAAGTGTTTACCTTCTCCTCTTGACTGTCAAGTTCAGTCTTGGTTGGAGAGAGCTTTATCTCCAGTTTGGCTAGATAAGTGCATCTTTCACATGTTGTGGTGTTGGGAGGTAGGATGAGAGGGTTGTCTGTGTACATGAGGCAATTGCTACATTTCCCCAAGATGCCCAGATTCATCAGGTAGGAAAGAACACCCTTGGACATGCCTGAATAAAAAACTACTTTCCTCTAGACAAGTGAGGAAAGTGAGTATAAGAGCTGTTTTTCTCTAAGCAAGTGAGGCAAGTAAGTACTAAAACTGTTTTCCTCTAGATAAAGAGGAAAGTTGAGTGTTGTAGTAATTTGTAGCTTATTCAGTGCTAACAACAAGTTCTAAACAAGTGCTGAGCATGAATAAGCAAATTCAAGGGATAAAACTAAGAATCTGTACCTGGATGTTGTGGTAGATAGGCTACCTAGTGGTTACCACTCCCACTGATAAGCTAGAAGGCTTCCCTCCAACACAGAAAGGCTTGGAGGGCTCAGAAGCTTACAAGCAGTCCTGGATAGAGCAAATCTGTATCTGGAATAAACTAGTTACAGGAAAGGTGGAAAACAAGCGCAAACATAGGCTTTTAAACCAGAAGGTTGAAAGAGATGGAAAAACAGCCCAAACGGCCAATAAACTGCAATTTCTGGGCCAGAAACCACTCTTGTGGTAGATAGGCTACCTAGTGTTTACCCCTCCCACTGATAAGCTAGAAGGCTTCCCTCCAACACATAAAGGCTTGGGGGGCTCAGAAGCTTAAAACAGTCCTGGATACAACAAATCTGTATTTGGACTAGACTAAGTTACAGGAAAGGTGGGAAACAAGCGCAAATGCAGGCTTTTAAACCAGAAAGTTGAAAGAGATGGAAAAACAGCCCAAACGGCCAATAAACTACAATTTCTGGGCCAGAAACCATTCTTGTGGTAGATAGGCTACCTAGTGCTTACCACTCCCACTGATAATCTTAAAGGCTTCCCTCCAACATGGAAAGGCATTGGGGGCCCAGAAGCTTACAAACAGTCCTGGTTACAGCAAATATGTATCTGGACTAGACTAGTTACAGGAAAGGCAGGAAACAAGCTTTGATTTTTTTTTTTGGAAAGTGAGAAGGGAGAAAGGAGAAACAGAAGATAATTCAAAAGTAAGGACCCAAGTGGCTTGCCCTTCACAAATGTTCTCTCTGCATTGGGTATAATAAGCTAGTAACAATAGACTGGAATAGAGCTGGGATAAAACTGAACAGATGGAAAAGGTAGGAGTGTCTGAAGTCAAAGTATGATCTCACTGTACTCGGTTGAGTGAGCAAATGAGATAGACCTAGGAGTAGTGTTTAAACACAAATTTACAGGAGGGGCGGGCAATTCCAAAGCCACCAAGATTAATACCAGGACAAGAACAGGGAGGTTGTGTGGGAAACTAACTGCAGAGAAGGAGAGAGACCACAGTATTTTATGAAACAATTAAATAGAAAAATAAATAACTACAGAGAGACACAGACCGCAATATTCAATGAAACAGTTAAATAGAGAAAAAAAAATAAAATGCAGTACAATCTTTAACACTGCAAGTTTGTACTTAACTCGGCTAATAATGCAGTTGATTGTAGGTATGCAGCAGAAGCCAAAAAAACTCCAATATTGAGCAGTAATAAATTCAAAGATATGTGACTAGCACTTATAAATACAGAGAAACCCTCTAGGCTAAGAGTTTAACACTGAATATCAATGAAGTGAAACACAATAGCGCCCACTAACTACAGAGACCATAGTGTTCTATGAAACAATTAAATAGAAAATAAATAACTACAGAGAGACACAGGCCACATTATTCAGTGAAACAAATAGACAAAAAAATAAAATGCAGTACAATCTTTAACACTGCAAGTTTGTGCTTAACTCTGCTAGTAATGCAGTTGATTGTAGGTATGTAGCAGAAGCTAAACAACTCAGATGTTGAACAGTAATAAATTGAAAGATATGTGACTAACATTTATAAATACAGAGAAACCCTCTAAGCTAAGAGTTTAACACTGAATATCAATGAAGTGAAACACAGTAGCCCCCACTAACTGCAGAGACAGAGAGACCACAGTATCCTATGAAACAATTAAATAGAAAAATAAATAACTGTAGAGAGACACAGACCACAATATTCAATGAAACAAATAAACAAAAACATAAAATGCAGTACAATCTTTAACACTGCAAGGTTGTACTTAACTCAGCTGGTAATGCTGTTGATTGTAGGTATGTAGCAGAAGCCAAACAACTCTGTTATTGAGCAGTAATAAATTCAAAGATATGTGACTCTGATCATATCTATCTTGGCTGGGGTGCCTTCTGTGCGGAGTCTGCATGTCCTCCCTGTGGTTGCATGAGTTTCCTCTTGGTGCTCCGGTTTCCTTCCACATCCCAAAGACATGATGTATGTGGATTGGACACCTTAAATTGGCTCTAGGCATGAGTGTGTGTGTGTGTGTGTGCCTAACGTGGAAGGTTGGGCATTGGGCTGGAAACTCGACACCGTAAAACTCCGCTGCCAATCATGAGTGGACAGGTGATCCTCTGTGGTGACCCCAAATCGGGAAAAAGCCGAAAGAAGAAGAAATTCAAAGATATATGACTAACACTTATAAATACAGAGAAACCCTTTAGGCTAAGAGTTTTAACACTGAATATCAGTGAAGTGAAACACAATAATCCCACTAACTGCAGAGACACAGGAAGACCATATTATTCTGTGAAACAATTAAATAGAAAATAAATAACTACAGAGAGACACATACCACATTATTCAATGAAACAAATAGACAAAAAAATAAAATGCAGAACAATTTTTAACATTGCAAGTTTGTACGTAACTCTGCTAGTAATGCAGTTGATTGTAGGTATGTAGCAGAAGGCAAACAACTCGGACATTGAGCAGTAATCAACTCAGATATGTAACTAACACTTATAAATACAGAGAAAGCCTCTAGGCTAAGAGTTTCACACTGAATGTCAATGAAGTAAAACACAATAGCCCTCACTAACTGCAGAGACAGAGAGAGACCACAGTATTCTATGAAACAATTAAATAGAAAAATAAATAACTACAGAGAGACACAGACCACAATGTTCAATGAAACAATTAAATAGACAAAAAATAAAATGCAGTACAATCTTTAACACTGAAAGTTTGTACTTAACTCAGCTAGTAATGCAGTTGATTATAGGTATGTAGCAGAAGCCAAACAACTCAGATATTGAGCAGTAATAAATTGAAAGATATGTGACTAACATTTATAAATACAGAGAAACCCTCTAAGCTAAGAGTTTAACACTGAATATCAATGAAGTGAAACACAGTAGCCCCCACTAACTGCAGAGACAGAGAGAGACCACAGTATTCTGTGAAACAATTAAATAGAAAAATAAATAACTACAGAGAGACACAGACCACAATATTCAATGAAACAATTAAATAGACAAAAAATAAAATGCAATACAATCTTTAACACTGCAAGTTTGTACTTAACCCAGCTAGTAATGCAATTGATTGTAGGTATGTAGCAGAAGCCAAACAATTCAGATGTTGAGCAGTAATAAACTCAAAGATATGTGACTAACACTTATAAATACAGAGAAACCCTCTAGGCTAAGAGTTTAACACTGATGTAACACATTGATGTGTTATGTACGCTGGTGTATGTGGGAGAGTTAGAGCCAAAAGACCATATTTTTATTGTCTCAGCACCTATTATACTGTTTCCCTCTACTTGTTACACATAGTTTTGGCATGATGATAACTTGATTATTATAAAAGGAGAGTATTAGACCCTAGAGATATGTATGCTGTATAGAATGAGATTATCAACGATTTGAGAATAAAATGTAGCTTTTATGTTTTGTGTAGAAACTACTGTGTAAGAACAAATTGATATTAAGTGATTTTGATAGTCCGGTTTTTAAAAAAGACATCTGATTGGGACATTATCTATAACCAATGCAGAGCTCTGGAATGGATTCTCTACCAATCACTTCTTTTGTGTAGCAATTTGTTGATCGTGCATATGACCAATGGTTATTGGTTGAATGAAATTTAATGTCAGTATACATTAATATCGCATGAAATGAGAATATATAACTATGAAATGCTGTTTAATAAGAGAGATGTATAACAAATGAAGGTTTAATACCTTTATAATTTTAACATAGAAAGTTATAAGTTTAATGAAGATATGGCTCTGTACGATGACATGTATTATATATGTTTTAAGAGTATTATGAACATCAACCAATCATTCTGAGCGCAATATGCATATTTAATGCCTATTTAACCAATATTGGGTTTGTGTAAGATGGTCATCGATTGAATAAGTTTTAAGGATCTGTCCTGATAGGGTAGAAAAGTATAGGCTTTTTATGTGATTGGTATGCTTTTGAGGACCAATTTGTGAGTTATGCACTGTTAATTTTAAATTGTTATTAATTGTTCTTTGTTCTTTATTGGATGGTTCTGTTGATTGCTTTAAGTATATAAGTCTGAGATTTTTATGTGTGATCTTTGGTCTGAAGAAGCAACCAAGAGTTGTGAAAGCACCCCACCTAGTACCATGTTCAATCATAGCCTCACCTCAGGCTTTGTGGCTACTGAATGGCGCACAGCAACGGTTATCCCACTCCACAAGGGGGGAGCCACCACGGACCCCGGGAACTACCTCCCCATTAGCCTGATGAGCCTGGTCTGCAAGGCCATGGAACGTATCATCGTTGAACTTATAAACAAAGATATTGTTAATCTCCAAACTCTGGATCCCACCCAGTTCGGGTTTGTAAAAGGCAGATCATGTCTCCTAAACCTGATAGACTTCTTTGAAGCAGTCACCAAAGCTGTAGACAAGGGTAAGGTGGTTCACACAGCCTATCTAGATCTTGCCAAGGCTTTTGACACCATCCCCCACTCTGGAATTATAGATAAACTCAATAAACTAGGTATAAATCCCTATGTCACAAGTGGGTTGTCAACTGGCTCACTGACAGAATCCATACTGTGAAAGTAGCAGACTCCAAATCCGACTTCAGACCAGTGACAAGTGGAGTACCACAGGGTTCAGTCCTGGGTCCTCTCCTGTTTGGTATCTACTTATCTGAAGTACAGGCTAACACAGAAGGTCTTTGGCTAACGAAGTTCGCAGATGACTGCAAACTAGGAGCCATAATCAAAACTCCTAACGATGTGGACATCCTACAAAAGGGCCTCACTGAGACAAATGCCTGGTGTCAAAGCCATGGCCTCAAGCTCAATGCCAAAAAGTGCATTGTCATCCTCTTTGGTAAAACCTCTGCACCCATGAACTACAACATAGGTGGTAGTATACTTAACACTGAAAGTGTGATGAGACCTTGGGACACAGGTGGACAGTAGTCCCTCCTTTGATAATCACATCGCCACAGTAGTCAGGAAGTCCTTCTACGTGGCACACCTCATCACAAAAGGTTTCTCATCCAGAAAAAAAGAGGTCATTGTTCCCCTCTACTCATCACTCATTAGACCCATTATAGAGTACAATGCCCCTTTTGGTATGTACCTCACAAGACATCTACAACAACTGGAAAGGCCACAGAAATACCTCACAAAGAAGATTACCGCCCTCAAACAGATCCCCTAAGCAGACCATCTCAAAACACTCCAGCTTTACTCCATCGCATATCTCCTACTCAGAGGTGATCTCTGCCTAACATACAAAGCTATGTCAAACCCAGAGCTGTTGGACATGCTCCACTTAAAGAAATCCCAATACCTCCGAGCTACATGCTCTAGAGACCTAAACCTTGTCACCGCATTAAACAGAATATGCCGGAGGGATAGATTCCTGTCCCAGAGTCTTCCCATACTCTGGAATAAACTACCTGTCTATATCAAACAAAGCTCCTCATTAGCACTCTTCAAGAAAAATCTTGATGACTGGATGGGAAATAGGAAATTCACCCCGGGGATCACCTCTGTGGCTCTGCCCGACAGTGGCACAGGAAAATAATTTTCTTGGGTGGCAAAAGCCAGGTTACCTTTTTGGCTGGGCTGGGCTTGTATAGGCCCCAGGGCCGATAGCCTAGTACCTACCTATGAACCTATGAACCTTACCAAATAAAAGTTTTTAGTTTTAACCTGGCCATGTGTTGGCTCGTTAGTGTTTCTTTTATAATTATAGTTTTGTTTTGTTTGGTACTACTGATGAGCCGTTAATCCAAGCTGCCGGTGTATTATTATTGGTTTTTCATTTTCAACTTTGTTTCACTCAAAGACTCGCAAATAATAAATATTTTATTTATTTTTTTCTTTTAACTGTTTGTTGGGTGGGTAAGCCCACTTGGCAAATTGTCCCTTTTCAAGGGGTGACTGGGAGCACTGTTGGGTTAAGTGACTTTCTTAGAGTTACACAGTAGGAAAATGAAGGCAGAAGGACCCTAACTCTGTACCCTGACCACAGTAAGCAGCTCATTAATAGCTTAGAGTTTTAATCCCCTGCACTAATTGCCACCCAGTCTAGAAATGTACATTAGTCCTGTCAATTCATTTTTTATAATAAGCAAACAACTGGATGATAAATTGTTTTCATACACAGCCGCCCCCCCCCCCCGTTTAGTGGGTGATTTAGTATAAAACCAAAGTTTTTATGCGGCACAGACTAGAAATATAAAGCAAATTCAGGGCATTCTGTGATATCAGGGACAATTTCAACTTTGCTATACACAAAGACTTGATGTAGAATAAATATTGTAGTACATTTCATATAAATGTGTAGCAGCATTATAAAGCCAGATTTTAAGATAATCAAACAAAAAGATGACAGATTATTTTCATCATTAGCCGTGCCCCCACCCCCCCATTTCGTGAATGTAATCCTCAATGATTTGTGATAAAACCATACATTGTATGAGGCATAGACCAAAAATATAAAGCAAAGGCAGGGATATTCTGTGATGCCAGGCACAGTTTCAACTTTGCTAGACACAAGGACTCAGCAGAGAATAAATATTCCAATGTGTTTCATTCAAATACACATCAGTTCTATAAACTCAGCTCTTTACACAATAAAACAAGATGGCAAATTGTTTTCTTCCACAACCAGCCCCACCCCCCATTTGGTGACTGGAATCCAGAAAGACTTGTGGTAGAACCACATGCTTTATGAGGCACTGCCCAAAATATAAAGCAAAGTCAGGGACATTCTGTGATATCAGAGACAGTTTCAACTTTATTTTATAAAGTTACCAGAGAATGACTATCCCAATGTATTTCATACAAATGCACACTAGTCCTGTGAAGCCAGATTTCAAAACAATGATATGCAAGAGGGTAAGCTGCTTTCATCCACAGCCAGCATCTCCCCTACCCCATTTAGAGGTCTGCAGTCTTCAGAGTTTTTCCAAAAGACCAAAAACGTGAGTCAAAACCAGTGACAGTCTGCAAAAGTTTCAACTTTATTTTTTAATCACAAAGCATATCCATAATAAGCTGCTTTCATCCATGGTCATCCTGCAGCCCCCCCTGGACTGCAGTTGTCAATGTAATTACATCTGATTGACCGCCAGAATAAAAATAAATATAGTTACCACAAGTTATAGTGAACAGCTACAGCAATCCATCTCACATTCTGTCCATTATTCTATTTTTATTCATGGTTTTCTGCTCATAGTTTTCCCAGTGAAACTCAAGAAGCCAAAGAGCAGAAAGTTTCAGCACTGCAGTGTACCCTATCCCCCTTTGGTTCTGAGCTTTGATCCTGTTGGGCCTATTGCACGAGGACAGCCAGTGCCATGTAGCATCCAAAACGTTCCAGTAGAGGAATCACCCCTCTCTTTCGACACCTCTCCAGAGCATTCCTCAGAAGAGTTCACCAAAAGATAATGTGCAAAAGGAGGCACATGAATTCCCCTATGGGCTCCCTCACCAAAGTGACTTTAATGAAGGTGAAGATTCCCCCAGATCACCACCTGATGACATCTCCTTTGGAGACATTTTGAAAATCCTCAAGTAAAAAGGTGGTTGGCCCTCGGATATCCCATCCCCTGGGAGTTGGTATTCATGGAAACTTTTGGTTCTGGCCTATCTACGTCTTGGGTGACTCCCCCGGCCTGTGAGCTCATCTACATAGTCTGTTGCCCGGCACAGAAGGAGTTGGATTCTGTTGAACCTGTCCCTCATTGACATGACTGAATTTTGGTCCCTGCAAAAGATAGAGCACATTAGAGCAAAGGTGTCCCTCTCGATGTGATGATTGTGGTGACAGCCACCAAGAAGGAGCTTGTGGAAGAGAGCTCCTCTGTCCACCACCCTAACAGAGAGTCTAGGGTGTTGGAAAGGTTTGGAAAGCATGTTTTTGCACCAGCAACCTTTGCCTTGCAATCCCTGAACAATTCACTGCACTTTACTAGACTACAGAGGGATTTGACTAAGGAACTCTCAAAGTCTCTCTCTGAGTCCATGTCTTCAGATATTTATAAGACATCATCCTCACAGCTGGCCACTCCTTTATCTATATCAAATGCATCCATGAGGCTAATTTTGCATGTTGTTGAAGATACCTTACATGCTGCTTTTTCAGGCATTGCCATAAGGAGACATGCCTGGATGTGGCTATGTGACTTTGCAGTGTCCTTCAAATCATCTTTCATCAGTGCTGCCTTTGATGAAACTTCTTCATTTGGCCCCTCTGTGAAAGAAATGCTTTCCTGCTGAGAACAGGAAGGAAAGACCCTGTCTGCCATAGGAATTCTTTTTTCTTCCCCTCAATGATCCTTTTCAAGGAATCAAAAAGGAGGAAAGAAAATGCGTTTCTGCAAATCCCAGGGATATTTCCAGGATTCATGCGGAGATAACTCCCTTAGAGGCACAGGAGGGAGTTCTAGTGGAAAACACTGGCCTTGTGGCAGGGGAGGTTTTCAAAATCAGGGCTTCTGAGGTTCCTTTCTGGATAGACTCTTTCAGCGCTCCTGAAGTGCTGTCCAACTGCTTGCCTCTGGAGGTAGGCAGGGGACATTTGCCCTTGCACCCAAATGACTGGGCTACCATAACAAAAGATTCTTGGGTGCTAAAAATAATATCCAGAGGTTACTTTATACCATTTTTCTAAACACAGTCTCCCAAAAGATACAAGCATCCCAATGATGTTCTTTGTGTTTCACTGTTGCAGTCATTACACTTGGGTTATTTTAGAACAGGTAGATATGAAATATTTAGATGAACAAATGTGTAGATTAAAGCTTTTAAGAAAAGAAACAATGTTTATTTTGAAATTCGATACATTAACTCCAAAGGGTTTAAATGCAGAATGTTGCTGGAAATGTGTTATATGAATTTAATGGATGTCATTTTAAAATTTGTTTCTACAAATATTTTAATTGTTCAGTTGATAATTGTTTAATTGATTGTTTTATTGATGGAGCTGGGACTATATAAGGTTTTAGATAATGCTATGTATTACTCCTTGAAGGCTTATTGTGGCCGAGGCGCTAGAGAAATAAATTTGCTTATCTGGCTTTCGCTGTGTGGTTTTCTTATATTCGTGCTGAACAGCAGTTCCTGTGTTCGTGGTGTTGGTGTTTCAAGACTGATAGCCAGTGATCCAGCTCAGAATGTACCTAGAATTTTTTAGAGAAGAAGGTGCTAATTCTTCTCAACGTACCATGGATGGTTTCCTGAACACTAGTATGGAACGAGATAGAGAACGGACAAACAGGCATCCGAATGAGGAAGGCTCTGCTGTTCCTATTTGGGAGCGTTTTTTAGCTGAGACCCGTAGTAAGCGGCAGAATAATCTGTTTGCTAATATTGGGAAACGTTCTCCTGAATTTCCAGTGGAGGTAAAGACAATGATTTCTAAACTTAATACTTTAATGAATAAAGAAATGACTGTTTATTATAACTATACAAGTCTTCAAAGATATTTAGACTTGGATATTGTGCCGCGTGTTCTGAGGGCAATTAAATTTCCTACACAACCTTTTGATTTGACTTTGTCCGAGGAGAAAATTTTTAAACAAAGATGGGAAAAAGCTGCTTTTTTATGTTCTAGAGAATGGGTTAGTATTCTTATAGAAAGAGACATTATTAAGTTATCTGAGATTAAGAAGGAAATTTCCACTGTGTACTAACCTAATGACTGTGCTAGAAAGGGCTCGTTTGGAGTCTTGTTTGCGTGATATTCAGGATAAACTTAATATTTATGAAAAGAAATTGTTGGAACAAAAGATGTATAAGATTAACAGAGATATTCGTGATTTTGAAAGGGGAACGGCTTTTTTCAAACCAATGAATGATAGGTCACGCTCCAAAGTTTGCCTCAATGGGGGGGGGGTGGACGTTTCGAGAGAGAGACTATATAGTAGTAACAGCATAGAAGCGTTTAATCAAGATGGTGAAAGACGGGAAAATAATAATGATAATTCCCATCAATTTCCACCTTTACCATCTCCTATGGATGAATGCTATCTATATGATCATTTTCGTGGTGAAGTGGCCAATAATCGTCCACAGAAGAGAGGATATTCAGACCGCAAACAACAGAGAAATGGACAATATAAACAATGGCGGGGTAATAAGAGAACTAGATGGTACTGATGCTTTTCATGTATGCAGTAACATTGTAAACATTTCAGGCTACTCTGTAAATGAATATTTATTGAGTGCTTTGAATTGTGGCTTGAAATTTGTACCCACTGTCATTCCAAAGTTACATGAATGCAAAATAGAAATGTATAAATTTATTAGGAAGTTACATTTGTGGTTTTATTTTGAATA
This sequence comes from Protopterus annectens, assembly GCF_019279795.1. Lineage (NCBI taxonomy): Eukaryota > Metazoa > Chordata > Ceratodontiformes > Protopteridae > Protopterus > Protopterus annectens. The sequence goes on along the minus strand of NC_056749.1, from coordinate 710,485,279 downwards.
TCAGTTTATTAATAATGTTGTTGATGAGTTAGAGTACAATGAAATTTTTAGTGTTGAAAATTATATCTCTGATACAGATTCATCTGATTCTTTTGTTTCATGTGAAAGTAATCTGATTGCTTATTGTTTAATTGATACTACGGCAGTAGATTGTACAAGCAAGTTTATGCCACCATTTACACATGAGGGTTTAAAAAGGTTTTTTCTATGTTACAGTTTGAAACGGAAATGTTATTTAAAAACTTTAACTCTAAATAAATAGAGTATAATTTGTCTAAACAGGAATGGCTATCTTTGTCTGATTTTGCTACACAAAGAGAGCTTGTAATTAAACCTTCGGACAAGGGCAATAAAATAGTGATACTTCATTATACTCAATACTTAAAAATGTGTATGGATCTTTTGGGTGATGAAACAATATATAAAAAGGTTAATGTTAGTGTAATTGAACAAGCTAAAAATAATTACACGTTATTGATTCGTAAGGGTCTTAGATTGGGTTATTGGTTAGAGAAAGATGTGAATAATAAATTGTTGGTTAAAGAAACAAGTCCGGCCTTTTTCTGTTGTCTGCCTAAATTACACAAGAGTAGTATGAACCCACCAGGTCATCCTATAGTGTCTGCTAGTAATTATTTTTTTACATAATTTAGGAGTTATTTTGCATGGTGTATTACTAAAGGAAGTTATGTTACTTCCTTCATATATTAGAGACTCTTTTGATTTTTTAGAAAAAAATAGGCATATTAAGTGGACTAAAAATATGTATTGGATAACTTTGGATGTATGAAGTCTTTACACCAATATTAAACATCTATTTGGTTTAGAAGCTTTATTACATTGTATGGGGAATAGCCCTTTAACTCATTATGTGTTAGATTTAGTTCAGTTCTGCTTAGAGAACAATTTTTTCTATTTTGAAAATCAAATTTATCATCAAACACAAGGTACTGCCATGGGTGCTCCTTTTGCACCCATGTATGCAAATATATTTATGGGGTTGGTTGAAAAGGAATGTATCTATAGTAAAATATTTTTAAAAAAATATGTAAAATCATATTATAGATACATAGATGATTTAATTTATTATGCGATGGTGGTAGGGACTTGGTATCCAACTTTGTAGTAGACATTCAGATAAATAGGTTTGATATAAATTTTGATGGTTTACAAGTTGGCAATCGAGTCTCTTTCTTGGATATTAATTTGTTGGGAGTTATAGGTAAAAATATTAGCACTAGTATACATAGGAAATTTTGAGTAGTAAATAATTTTGTGATGGGAAATAGTTGTCATCCTAAACATACTTTGGAGTCTTTACCCTTTGGAGAATTTTTGAGAATCTCCAGACTCTGTAATGAAGACTGGATATTTAGAAAAGAATTAGAACTTACGAAATTGATGTTTAAAACTAAAAAAAATGATGAAAATATTATTAATAGAAGTGAACAGAATATATTAAATGTTAGGTATAAAAATAAGAAAGTGCTAAATAGGAATAATGTTAGTAAGGATGATAAAGCAGATAATTTATTTTTTGTTTCTAAATATAATATATTAAGTGACAATATTAAATATTATATTTCTCATTTTTGGGAATTTTTTAAAAGTTTTAAAGAATTAGATAAATTGACACTAAAGAAATTATTTTTTTCATATAAGAGAGGAAGAAGTATCAAGGATATGGTTGTGTATACTAAATTTCAAAGATCAGGGGTTCGGTTAAATCAGCAGATCTATATGAAGGGTACTAAGCCATGTGGCAAATGTATTGGATGTTCATATGTTGTGAATTCTTTTTTATATATAAATAATATTAGATTTGAATCAAATGGAGTATTTAATTGTCTTACAGAGGGAGTTATTTATGCTATCAAATGTACTTGCAATATGTTTTATATTGGGCAAACAAAGAGAATGTTTAAAACACGCCTATTAGAACATTTGAGAGACATAAGGGTAAATAAAATGGAGAGCCCCTTGGCTCTTCATTTTAATAAATATCATGATGGAAGTACAGAAAACTTAAAAGCTACTATTTTAGAACAGGTAGATATGAAATATTTAGATGAACAAATGTGTAGATTAAAGCTTTTAAGAAAAGAAACAATGTTTATTTTGAAATTCGATACATTAACTCCAAAGGGTTTAAATGCAGAATGTTGCTGGAAATGTGTTATATGAATTTAATGGATGTCACTTTAAAATTTGTTTCTACAAATATTTTAATTGTTCAATTGATAATTGTTTTATTGATGGAGCTGGGACTATATAAGGTTTTAGATAATGCTATGTATTACTCCTTGAAGGCTTATTGTGGCCGAGGCGCTAGAGAAATAAATTTGCTTATCTGGCTTTCGCTGTGTAGTTTTCTTATATTACACTTGGGTTATCCTGCTGGCAGGCTACCCTCAGTCGGCCTGAATTCCAAAGTCTAGGTCCGGTGTCGGTTGCTGTCCCCTCTTCCCTGACGTCAGTGCACCAGGGGGGTATAAAAGATGCAGCCGACACAATTTTCTTCAGTCTTTCTTGCTGCGTGGTGCCCGAAGCATAAACAGTTCACAAGTGCCGGTCGGCCGACTCCTGAGATTTTCATATTCGAATTTCAGATCCAAAGTCTTCATTAAAAGCTAAGTACCCCATTGGGGAAACTTTTTTCTTGCTCCAGACTGATGTCAGAAAAAGTTAATAATTGTATTTCTTGTGGGAAGCAAATACTTCATAATGACTTTCATTCTTACTGTATTCCTTGCCTAGGCCCTGACCATGATGTTGCTAGTTGTCGGTTTTGTGCTAGATTTAACCAGCGCACTATTAAGCGTCGGTACGATTTTGCATTACACTATTTTGGCAGAAGATTTAATTATACGATGTCGTTGGACAGCCATCCGACTACTGGAATTCACAAGAAACGCAAAGAAAAAGAAAAGGACAGGCATCCGAGGTCCAAAACCGATGAGGCTTCTTCTAAGCCAGTCGCCAGTTCACCAGTTCTCAGTGAGGTGCCTTCACAGCCCCTGATGCCCGCTACTTTAGACCTGCAGGCCGCTACCGACTCCCACGTGGAGTCGCCTAGGCCGCTGGAAGCTCAAGGTATTGCACCTTCAGAGACTATTCCCTCAGATGGGTCCGGAGCCACTGGGCAGGCATCGGTTTCTGAGGGTGTTTTCAGACCAACTCAATTATACATTAAAACGACTTCAGCTTCAAAGGCAAAGACTAAAGCACCCTTAAAGACAAAGAAACAAGTACAACAGCCTCATGGACAGGCCTCCATGCCCAAAAAACAGATGCTCAAAATGGCCGAAGACTTAATTACTTTGATCAGGGGTTCCCATCCCCCACCTGATAAAAGGCCTAGGCAAGAGACAGAGTATGAATCTTCAGATCAGGTTTCCATTTCATCTGATTCCTCTTCTGATCAGGAATACTCTCTTCCTCCCTATGAGGATTTTGATGCTGAACAATCTATCCCTTCAGCCTCTCCTCCTGAGGATTACTCTTTTGGGGAAACCTTGCATACCATGAGGGAGCATTTCCACTGGGAGAGCCAAGATTTTTCAGAATCTAAGAAAAGGCTCAGAGACTTCCTTTTACTACCACAACACAGGCCCCTAGCTATTCCACCTGTGTTAGACATTGTTGATGTATTTTCAGAGTCTAGTCTGACCCCTGACTCCTTACCTCCAGCTCCAGTTAAGCCGGACAGGTACTACAGGGTTCCTGACTCTCATAAATTCCTTTTCAAAAACCCTGCTGCTGACCCAGAAACTATCTCTCAGGGTCCCAAAGGGGTCAAGGCTTCCACTGCAAAAAAACCCTACCCCCACTGACAGGGATTCTAGGGCATTGGACAGATGAGGAAAAAAGATTTACACTTCCGCTACCTTGGCTATAAGGGCTTTAAATTGTCAGTTTCATATGCTCAGATATCAGCAATATATTATGTCACTGCTTAAACAGAAAATGTTGACAAATTCTGAATGTGCAGAAAACAAAGAAATGCAGGATTTATTGCATGCAGCTGAACAAGTTGGAAAGCATACTTTGCAATGTGGTTTTGATTCTTTGGAGGCCTCCTGCAGAGCTGCTGTTACGGGTTCTGTCATCAGGAGGCATGCTTGGTTAAAGGAACAAAATCTACCTGATCATGTCAAAGCAAAATTATTAGATGCCCCATTACAGCATGATACTTTGTTTGGTGTTAAAGAAAATGGAGGACAAAGCGAAATCTATGCAAACGGTTAAGGATTTCTTACAGGTTCAGCCAGCAGACACTGGCCTACAAATAATTGGTCCTTTCCAGTGTCAGACAGACCACAAAGGGGCAGCTACAGAGGCAGATCCCAGCCCCAAGGTTCGTACAGGTCTAAACAATGGGGTGCTTCTACCTCCAAAAGTGGAGAAGACAAATCACAGCCATACAGGAAACAGTCCCAATGACTTCCCCCTGCCAGCACCAAGCACTTATCTTCTGGCAGCACCTTTAGGGGGAAAACTAGCAATCTTTTCTCAAAACTGGCACATAATAACCCAGGACAAATGGGTCCTAGACAGTGTCACAGGGCTACAAGTTTCACTTCCATACCCTGCCAAGGACAAACGGTTGGCCAGACCTGCCAAAACATCAATGGGCAGAGGCACAAAAGCAAGTCTCATCCCTCATGGACATGAGGGCCATTCAACAAATACCAGAGCAAGAGCAGGGACAAGGATTTTATTCAATACTGTTCTCGGTACCAAGAAAGGACAAGACCTGGAGACCAATACTGGACCTATCTATTCTAAATACATTTCTGGATATACCAAAATTCAAAATGTTGACTCTACAGCAACTTCTGCCCATGCTGGGCAAGAAGGCTTGGCTTGTGACTTTAGACCTAAAAGAGGCATACCTGCATATCCCAGTCAGACAAACATGGATAAGATACCTCAGATTCAAAGCTGGCTCAATGCATTACCAATTCTCTGCACTGCCCTTTGGCTTATCTACTGCGCCTAGGGTCTTCACAAAGTGCCTGGCACCAGTAATTGCATTCTGCAGACAAAGAGGAATACAAATATATCCTTACTTGGACGACTGCCTCATTCAGGCAGAGAACAAGGACATTCTTCTACAGCATCTGGCATTTCTAAAGAGATTTCTAAAAGGCCTAGGGTACACAGTCAACAAAAAGAAATCAAAACTAGTACCCTCTCAAGAGATAATATTCCTGGGTGCAAGCTTAAATACAACTGTCCATATGGCTTATCTCACGCCAGACAAACAAAGGCAACTGACTACCTATTTCAACCTGTTGGCAACAAAGGCCCAGTTATCTGCAAGAAAAATTCTGCAGGCTGTGGGCTTCATGGCATCCTGCATTCTACTAATTCCATATGCGAGACTGCATATGAGGAAACTTCAATGGTACCTAAAAAGTGTTTGGACTCAACATTGCCACAGCCTGGAAACAATAATTACCCTCATTCCATGCCTGCAACAGGAGTTTTGTTGGTGGGCGAAGGCTTGTCACCAGGACAAGGGACAGCCATTCACTTTACCCCCAGCCAGGCAGACATTAACAATGGATGCATCAGATTATGCCTGTGGGGCCCACATGGCAGGAAGATGTATTCAAGGCACATGGTCCGCAAACCAAATGCATCTACATATCAATCAAACAGAGATGCTAGCTGTTCAGAATACCCTGACAGCCTTCAAGGACCTACTTCATCCGGGACAACTACTGATAAAGACAGACAATACCACGGTCATGTGGTATATAAACAAGCAGGGAGGCACTCATTCTTACCCTCTATGCAGACTAGCCATGACTTTGTGGGACACAGCATTGTCTTACCAAGTACATCTGCAGGAACATTTCCTGCCAGGAAAGATAAACTAAGCAGAAACCTCATGGATCCCCACGAGTGGAAGTTGGATCCACAAGTCTTCAGCATGATAACAAGGAAATGGGAATGCCCGGATATAGATCTATTTGCCTCTCTTCACAACTACCAACTAAAAAGATTCTGCACAAGGACTTATCACAAACAAGCATGGAAAGTGGACGCCCTATCTTTCAACTGGAAAAGCTTAGCAGTATATGCCTTTCCTCCATTGCCTCTCCTCCCCAAGGTACTCCTAAAGTTCAGACAGGAGAAGCCAAAGATGATACTGATTGCCCCAGACTGGCCCCACCAGCACTGGTATCCAATCCTAAGGAACTTCTCTCAATGCCCAGCTTGGACCTTGCCTCAAATACCTCATCTACTATCCCAACAAAACAATCAGATCCTGCACAGCCAGCTAAAGACCTTAAATCCGGCAGCATGGCAGATAATGTAGTGATACAAAACGCACCTCTCACTAAACCTGTAATGGATGTCATTTTGGAGACCAGAAGGCCTAGTACCAGAAAATCTTACGCTGGAAAATGGAAGAGATTCTGTGCTTGGAACCAGGCACAAAGAATTGACACAGCTGTACCAAATATTCCTCAGATTTTGCAATACTTAACTGAGATGCTGGACAAAGGCCTATCCTTTTCATCAATTAAAATTCATGCCTCTGCCATTTCGGCTCATTACAATACAGAGCCACCAATCTTTTCTCATCTCTTGTTAAGGCAGTACCTCAGAGGAGCCAAACACTTAAGGCCTCCAAGGAGATCACCAATTCCTGCATGGGACCTCAATTATGTTTTGGAAAAACTCACCCTGCCTCCTTTTGAGCCAGCTGCTACAGCTGATATAAAGATGTTCTTCATCTCACATTGCTGCAGTCCTTACACTTGGGTAGTCCGCTGTCCTCGGTCGGCCCGAATATCAAAGTATAAGGCTGACGTCGGTCAAGGCGCATTTGACTGACATCAGGACGTCAGGGTACAAATGCGCATGACCGACGTCATATCCCCAGTCTTTTTTGCCGCATGGTCCGATGCAAAAGCAGCGTTGCAAGTGCCGGTTGGCGTTCTGAAATTTTTCGAATTCGGAGTTTCAGACAGAGTCAAAGTTGGCTAAGTACCCCGTTGGGGAATATTTTAGTTTTTTCTTGCCTCAGTGGTTTACCGGATGTCAGAAAAAGTGAATAACTGTATTTCTTGTGGGAAACAGATACCGCATAGAGATTATCATACTTTGTGTATTCCTTGTTTAGGGCCTGAGCACGACGTTGTTGGGTGTCGCTCTTGTGCTAGATTCAATAAGCGCACTATAAAGAGAAGGTTTGATTGTGCCAGGTTAGTCTTCGGGAAGCGGTGTAATTATAGAATGCCGTCGGATGCTCCGACGCCCGCTTCTTCGAAGAAGCGCAAGGACAAGGCTGCTAAGCCGAGGCTAGAAGACCCGTCCGTTCCGGACGCCGGTTCTTTAGAGGTGTCGGTGGAGCCGGTGGTTCCGCCGCAGGTTTCTTTGGAGGCCCAGGGGGAGACTTTGTTATTGCAGGATGTGGCCTCTCAGGAGGCAGGGCAGGCCGAAGGGGCTTCTCAGGTTACTGTACTCCCCTCCCTTCCTAGGGTGGTTAGGCCCTCTCCTTCTGTTTCCAAGGCTTCTCCCAGAGGCAGGCCAGGTTTAGCTTCAGTTGGTGTCACCCCTAGTACTTCAGGAACTGTGCCCAAGAAGCATATGCTTAAAATGGCAGAAGATTTGATTACCTTGATTAGAGGTTCTTTGCCCCCTCCTGATAAGAGACCTAGGGTGGAACCTGAACTAGGGAGTTTTGAGCAGGCTTCTGATGTTTCAGAGTCTTCGGCTGAAGACTTGCAGGAGTATTCTCCTTATTCTGATTCGGATGTGGATGATTCTACTCCTTCTGCTTCTCCTCCTGAGGATTTTTCTTTTTCAGAGACTCTTCATTCCATGAGGGAGCATTTTAAGTGGGAAGGTCAGGACTTCTCTGATTCCAGGAAAAGGCTTAGGGAATTTTTGTTTTTACCCCAGCATAGGCCTTTGGCTATACCTCCTGTTCTGGATGTGGTGGAAGATGTTTTTGCAGAGGCTTCTCTTAATCCTGATTCTTTGCCTCCTGCTCCTGTTAAACCGGATAGGTATTACAGGGTGCCTGAAGCTCATAAGTATCTTTTTAAGAGTCCTAGGGCAGACCCAGAAACTGTTAGTCAGGGGCCTAAAGGTGTTAAGGCTTCTGTTGTCAAAAATCCGGTTCCTCCAGATAAAGAGGCCAGGGCTTTGGATAGATGGGGAAAGAAAGTTTATACTTCCTCCACCCTAGCTATGAGGGCCTTGAATTGCCAGTTTCACATATTGAAATACCAAAACTATCTCCTTTCACAATTGAAGTCTAAGGTAGATGCTCTGGCGGAAGGTATTGAGTGTAAGGAGTTACGAGATTTAGTGCATGTTTCTGAACAGGTGGGTAAGCATTCTTTGCAATGTGGTTTTGATGCTGTACAGGCCTCGTCTAGGGTGGCTGCCACTGGGTCAGTTCTTCGCAGGCACGCCTGGCTGAGGGATCAGAATTTATCTGACCATGTTAAGACAAGGATTTTAGATGCTCCTTTACAATCTGATGTGTTGTTTGGTTCTCCTGTTGAGGCAGTCTTAAAGAAAATGGAAGACAAGGCTAAGTCTATGCAGACTGTTAAAGATTTTTTGCAGGTTCAGCCTCCGAAGTTTAGTAGAAATTGGCCTACCAAGGGGTGGACGTATCCTTCTTATGATTCCCAGTCTAGGGTAGGTCTAGGCGTGGAAGGGGCAGAGCTCAGGGCTGTTTGGGGCCTGGAACACGGAGTTCGCCTGCACAGTCTTCGGGTGAGGGCAGGGGTCAGTCCTTTCGTAAACAGACCCAATGACTTACCTTTTCAGCTGCCAGAGCCTTCACGTCTGGCAGCACCTTTGGGAGGAAGGTTGGCACTCTTCAAGGAAAATTGGAGTTTAATTACCCAAGACAGATGGGTATTAGATATCATACACCACGGTTACAGGTTTTATTTCCATACCTTGCCTCCTTTCAAAGGCATGCCAGACGTTCCTCCTCAGCAAAGAATAGAGGCTCACAAACAAATTTCTCTGTTACTTCAAATAGGGGCCATACAGCCGGTCCCTATGCCAGAAGTGGGCCTAGGATTTTATTCTCGCCTGTTCCTAGTACCAAAGAAAGGGAACACGTGGAGACCAATTTTGGATTTATCTACCCTCAACACTTATCTGGACATTCCCAAGTTCAAAATGTTGACGTTACAACAGCTTTTACCTCTGCTGGGCAAAGATCATTGGATGGTAACTTTGGATCTCAAGGAGGCTTACCTTCATGTTCCTATCAGAATGAGTTGCAGGAAGTATCTGCGTTTTCGAGCTGGGACTTCTCATTATCAGTTCTCTGCATTGCCCTTTGGCTTATCTACTGCTCCCAGAGTGTTCACGAAAGTTCTGGCTCCAGTGATAGCTTTTCTCAGGCTAAAAGGAATACAGATTTATCCTTATTTGGACGATTGCCTGATTCTGGCTCAAGGAAGGGACGAGCTTCTTCATCATTTGGAATATGTGATAGCAGTGCTAAGATGCCTGGGGTATTCTGTGAACGAAATAAAGTCCAGTCTAGTACCCTCTCAGGACATGTGCTTTCTGGGTGTAAGACTGAATACAGCATCCCAGATGGCCTTTTTGACCCCGGACAAACAAAAGAATCTTTCCCTTTACTTTCATCAATTGTCTCATCAGTCCAGGCTGACTGCAAGGACAGTCCTTCAAGCCTTGGGGTTCATGGCATCTTGTATTCTGGTGCTTCCCAATGCCAAACTGCATATGAGGAAGCTACAATGGTATCTCAAAAACGTATGGACACAGCACTGCCAGGATCTGGACACTGTCATTCAAATAATACCTTGCATTCAAAAGGAATTTTTGTGGTGGGCTCAGGAATGTCACCTAAACAAGGGACTCTCTGTGACCCGGCCAGAGGCGAGTCAGATTCTAACGACAGATGCCTCAGACAAAGCTTGGGGAGCTCATCTGAATGGAAAGTGGATACAAGACAAGTGGCCTGCCAGACTACAACATCTACATATCAACTTGAAGGAGATGTTAGCAGTCCAGTTTGCATTAATAGCTTTCAAGGATTTACTTCTTCCAGGGCAGGTGTTGATTCTAACAGACAACACAACTGTCATGTGGTACATCAACAAGCAAGGGGGAACACATTCTTATCCTCTATGCAGGCAAGCAATGATTTTGTGGGAGACTGCTCTCAGTTTACAGCTAAATCTTCAGGCAAGGTTTCTGCCGGGAGCACAGAACTCCTTAGCAGATGTGTTGAGCAGACGAATTATGGATCCCCACAAGTGATGTATTTCAGAAATTGACAGTGTCATGGGGAACTCCAGACATAGATCTGTTCGCTTCTCCACTAAACCACCAGCTGCCAAAGTTTTGCAAGAAAAGGTTTCATCCCACAGCTTGGAAAGTGGATGCTCTTTCTTTCAATTGGAGCAATCTTCATGTGTATGCCTTTCCACCTCTGCCTCTCCTCCCAAAGGTACTACTAAAGGTCAGACAGGACAAGCCAAGGATGATTTTGATAGCTCCAGATTGGCCTCGACAGCATTGGTACCCATTACTGAGAAGCCTGGTACGGGGAGCCTCCATGGCCTTTGCCTTCGATTCCACACCTGTTGTCTCAGGAGGACAGTCATTTGCTCAATGTCAAGCTTCACTCTCTTCATCTAACAGCCTGGCATATTCTGTTTTGAACCATAGTGGGTCTCAACTTCCACAGCAAGTTTTGAATGTTATTTTGGAAGCTAGAAGGCCTAGTACAAGGAAAGTGTACGCAGATAAATGGAAGAGATTTTTATTTTGGAGTGCAGCAAAGGATTTTGATGTTTCTGAGCCTAATTTGAGTGTGGCTCTTCAATATCTTACTGAGTTACTGGACAAAGGTTTGTCCTTCTCTTCTATTAAGGTTCATGCTGCAGCAATTTCGGCTCACTATGATTGTGACCCACCATTGTTTTCTCATCCTTTGTTCAAGCAATTTCTTAGAGGGGCAAAGAATATAAGACCCCCACGTAGAGCTCCTACTCCTGCTTGGGATCTCAATTTTGTGTTGGAGAAACTTACTCTACAACCTTTTGAGCCTGCAGCTACTACCAAGTTGAAATATTTATCATGGAAGACTGCTTTTTTGTTGGCCATTACCTCGGCAAGAAGGGTTTCTGAGTTGCAGGCCCTTATGGCGGTTGAGCCTTTCTTAATTTTTCATAAGGATAGGGTATCTTTACGTACTAATCCTTCCTTTATGCCTAAAGTGGTTTCTAGTGTGGCTTTAAACCAAACTATTCATTTGCCTACTTTTTATGCAAACCCCCAAAATAAAGGGGAAAAGATTTTGCACACTTTAGATGTACACAGGCAGTTACGATATTATTTGGACAGAACTAAAGGGTTCAGGCAGTCTCAGCAGTTATTTGTTTCCTTTGCTTTGAGTTCCCAGGGCAAGCCTGTGTCAAAACAAACTATTTCTAAGTGGATTGGGTTTTGCATTGCTTTCTGTTATTCCCATCATGGCAAGGAGATTCCAGCTGGGATTAGGCCTCATTCCACTAGGGCTACTGCCACTTGACAGCTTTTTAAGGGGTGGCAACTAAGGATATTTTGGAGGCAGCTACTTGGAGTTCAGTGCATACTTTCTCTAGGCATTATCACCTACCACTTTATTCTAAATCTAGGGCTGGTTTTGCCACTGCTGTTTTGCAGGGCATTTTGGCAGCTCCTGCTTCCTTATAGTTTGGCCGTCCTCCCTTACCTCTGCTTTGGGATTCTACCCAAGTGTAAGGACTGCAGCAATGTGAGATGAAGAACATAGTACAGTTTTGTACCTACCATAAATGTAGATGTTCGAAGATCCACATTGCTGCAGTCCAATTTACCCTCCCTCCTTCCCCTCTGTAGTTAGAGGTGGTTGTGTGAGTTGGGTTGTCAGTATGATGTATATTGTATATATTGTACATATTTTTAGTGCTAGGATGGTGGGTTGTTTGTTTGCTGTCTTTTGGTTTTGACCTTTCTTTTTAGGGTCTTCTGACATCTGGGGCAAGAAAAGACTGAGGATATGACGTCGGTCATGTGCATTTGTACCCTGACGTCCTGATGTCAGTCAAATGCGCCTTGACCGACGTCAGCCTTATACTTTGATATTCGGGCCGGCCGAGGACAGCGGACTACCCAAGTGTAAGGACTGCAGCAATGTGGATCTTCGAACATCTACATTTATGGTAGGTACAAAACTGTACTTTTTTATCTTGGAAAACAGCTCTGATCCTAGCAATAACCTCTGCAAGATGAGTCTCAGAGCTACAGGCACTCATGGCTGTGGAACCTTTTATCATTTTTTATCCAGACAGGGTTTGTCTGAGGACAAACCCGACATTTATGCCTAAGGTAGTGTCCAGTGTGGCCCTTAACCAAGCTATTCATCTGCCTACTTTTTATCCAAACCCACAGAATAAGGGGAGAGAATTCTGCATTCTTTGGACATAGACAGCTACGCTTCTACTTGGACAGAGCCAAAGCTTTCAGAAAGACAGAGCAACTACTAGTGGCATATGCTACAGGATCACAAGGAAAGGCTATCTCAAAGCAGACTATTTCAAAGTGGATAGGCCCACTGCATTTGTTTCTGCTATTCACAACATGGCAAGCCAGTGCCTAAGGGCATTAGGCCACATTCAACCAGAGCAGCAGCCACTTCAGCAGCCTTCCTCAGGGGAGTACCAACCAAAGACATTTTAGAGGCTGCTACCTGGAGTTCAGTGCACACCTTTACAAAGCACTATCTTTTACCACTCTACTCTAAATCCAGGGCAGGCTTTGCCAGTGCAGTTCTGCAGGGCCTCATAGCCACTCCTAATACTATTTAGCTCCAGCCTCCCAACCATAGCTTTGGGATTCAACCCAAGTGTAATGACTGCAACAGTGAAACACGAAGAACATAGTACAGTTGTGTACACTTGCCATAAATGTAGATGTTCGAGTGTATTCACTGTTGCAGTCCAGGTTACCCACCCACCATCCCCATATATTTGATGCAACTTATCTGCACTTCTCTAATCTATACAACCTATGTGGTGTATTTGCTTGTAGATGAAGGTATTATATATTTTGGTGCATGCATGTTTTATTTGCATATTTTTAGCCTACCCTTTTGGGGGGCACCTGACATCTGGGGCAAGAAAAACTGAAGAAAATGGTGTCGGCTGCATCTTTTATACCCCTGGTGCACTGACGTCAGGGAAGAGGCGACAGCAACTGACGCCAGACCTAGACTTTGGAATTCAGGCTGACTAAGGGTAGCCTGCCAGCAGGATAACCCAAGTGTAATGACTGCAACAGTGAATACACTCAAACATCTACATTTATGGCAAGTGTACACAACTGTACTTTCCACCCAGTCAGAGAGATGCTGCAGCTCAAGAAATTCAGACGCTGTTCGAGAAAAGTGTCATCTGTAAGGTCCCAACAGACCAGAGAGGATTCAGAACTTGAGGTTCTTTTTAGTGCCAAAAAAGACAAGGGACCGAAGACCAATTTTGGATCTAAACAACCTGAACCAATATATGAAGAAGTCAAAGTTCTGAATGGTCATGTTTCAGTCCATCCTACATCTTTTACACAAAGATGATTGGGTGTACTCAGTCAGTCTTCAGGAGGCGTACTATCACATAAAAATAGGCAGATGATCCAGAAGACACTTACACTTTTGGCTGGGAGCCAGTCACTATCAATTCGGAGTGTTACCCTTTGGACTCACTACAGTCCCCAGAGTCTTTACCAAGTGTATGGCAGTGGTAACAGCTCAGCTGAGACTGCAAGGATTCCTGGTGTTTCTGTACTTAGACGATTGGCTTCTCATTACTCCAACCATATCTTCTAGAACAGAACTATTTGCTCCAAATTTGCCAGTCTTAAAGCATTATAGTCAACATGACCAAATCAAAGCTTCTACTGGTTCAGATCCTGGAGTTCATTGGTGCTCATCTGATTACTGTAACTTTGACTGCCTCTCTACCTCTACACCATGTGTCCACACTCAAGTCCCAGGTTCAGCAAGTTATCTCTCACTCTGCTCCTCCCACCAGGCTAGTTCTGCAGGCTCTGGGGTCCATGGCAGCATCTATAGCTTTAGTTCTCTTAGAGCGTTACTATATGCATAATCTATAATGGAGTCTAGCTGCTCCATTGTTTATTCTTCAACAGCCTCTTTCTTATCCAGTCAAACTCACTCAAGTATGCAGAGACCATCTTCAGTGGTGGATCCATTTGAACGAGACTGTCTTCGGTTGCCCATTTATTTTGTCATCCTGTGTAGCCACAGTAACTATGGCTTGATTTTCTAACCTCTCTCTTTTGATGGTGCCCAGCAGTTTCACAGTCAAAAGTCTCACTGGAATTCTCACTATCACATTGGTCAAGAGTCTAACTCTTCTGTCAGCCAACAGTGCAAATTTCTTAAAAAAAAATTTTTCAGTACTTTCTTCTCCTTCCCCTACAAGCCTAGTTCCTCCTCTCCTTTTCCTTTTCTCCTTCTTTGAGGGCCTTGACTCCGGCTTCCCTCCCTGGAGTCTGTTGCGGACGGATCTCAAGAAATTCTCTTCCTACAAGAGCCATTTTGGTTTTGGCCATTTCTGAACTTCAAGTTTTCCAGCTCAAACCTCCTTTTACTGGTATTTCATCCGGACCGTGTCTCCCTCATTCATCGACTTCCTTCCTTCCCAGACCATTGATCTCCTTCCTTCCTAAATCATTTGAAGCACCCAAAAATCAATCCATTATCCTCCAAATTTTGAGTATAAGCCAAAACTTCCTGTCTGGGACTCTGCTTTTAAGATTTGCACAGGACAGGCACTCATTATCTCCATCAGTACAGTTTTTTTCGCAAATAAATTTTCAATTTTTACCAAGCCGCAAAATTCAATTTCTCAAAGCCAATTTCTAAAGTCAAGTTCTTCTTTGTTGGCTTTCATTTATTCAGGAAGGCCGCTTCTATCTAAGCTGGCTTAAGGCCCCTTGGTGGGTGGGGTTGCTCATTCTACCTCGCACGGGTCAAGATTACTTTCGCAGCCTTTTGGCTAGGTGCCTCTAGATGATGTTTCACATCTCTCCATTTCTCTTCATCTCCTTATTTGATTATTTCTCACTGGCATTGGGATTTATTTAGGGGGCTGCGCTCCTCTGGATCCACCATGACGGATAATATCCTTCCAGTAGCTGGGAAGATTCAGGGTAGTCCTGGGGGTTGTCCATTATCCTTTCGTGATAATATGACATCACTACTGTGATTTAGTCACTATGTACCTCCATAACTGCTCCATCTGCCTTATCCCTCGTTTTTCATCATTTCTCATCCATCCCTATCCCTTCACCTTCTTGTTTCTTTCCTGTTCCTTGCATTGAGGTTGTTATTGTTTTGAGGGGTCATACTGGGGCTTCGCTCATCATTATGGATGAGGGGAGGAGGGTGAGGGGTGGGAGAGGAGCTGGATCCATAGAGATATGGTAGGGCGGTTCGATCCGTTGCACTCCGATGAATCGGATCCATAGTCATACTCAGGCATAATATCCCCAACTGGGATGGGGGGCATTTTTTGGGAAGGATGGTGAAAGGACGTGTGGTCTCCCAAGAGATAAATTTGCATGTCAATGTCCTAGAGATGAGACTAGTCCTTCTAGCATTGCAGACTTTAAGACGTTCTTCCTCTAGCAACCATTGTGATTCAAACTAACAACATGTTGGTAGTCTCGTATATCAGTAAACAAGGAGAAACTCAATCTTACCCCCTTTGTCAGGAAGCTATGGGAGTGTGGCAATGGTCGATCTCCTCCATCCTCTTTCTAATGGCAATGCGCAACCCCGGGGAAATCTAACTTACTAGCAGACAAACTCAGCAGGTCCATTTTGATGCCTCATGAGTACCATGTATTTAAATTGATTGATGTTTTCATTAAAAGATTACTTAATTGTTTAATTGCCTTGTTATGAGTGCTATAAAATGAATTTTCTAATTTTTGTAAAGTATGCCTGATGAAGCAGTTTTCTGCTAGTGTTTTTATTTGCAAAGAAAATTTTGTAGCTACTCATGGTTCCAGAACAGTATTTGTTTATTTATTCTCTCACCAAAAGCCCCATACATTGTTTTTCATAAAGGCAGGGTTACCTTATGAAGTAATCCTTTTTTCCTACCAAAGGTGGCTTCAGAATCAAATATGAATCAAACCATTCACCTATGAGTCTTCTTTACAAATTTTTTAAACAAAGGAGAATATATGGTACATATGTTGGATGTACATAGACAAATATGTTTCTACTTACAAACAACTAAATTCAGAAAAACAGACCAGCTATTTGTCCCTTTTTCACCAAGTTGGCTGGGTTGCCCAATTTCTGAAGTTACATTGGCCAAATGAATAACTAATTGCATTTTCTGGATTTATTCTCCTCTCCTTACCAAATCCACCTAAGGCCCAGTCAACTAGATTCATGGCCACCTCATCTGCCTTCTGGTCTACAACTTCCACTGATGCTATTTGTGGAGCAGCCACATGGTCTAATGCTCATACTGTTATTATTCATTACAAATTGGACTTAATTTCCAGAAGCAGCGCTGCCTTTGGTAGAGCAGTTCTCCGGGAATAGCCTTCCATGAAGGCCACCCAAGATTTACATAGCTGAGGATTCTGTCTAATAACCTGAGGAAGAATGAAAAGGACAACATCAGATATTAAAGTTATTTACTCACCATAACTAGGCATATATGTTGTCCATTTTCATTCTTCCTCAACTCCCCTCCTACCTTCCCACTTCCTGTCACCTTCTAGAGTGACCAGATGGATTATTTTTTGGGAACCTATAGTTCCAGGTTTGATCCCTGCTCTAATGTTATATTCTACACTGAAATCTTTGTGGCAGCAAAATCAATCTTAGGTACTGGGGATGGACTAGGGCACTATGGGTAGAGGGAGGAGCTCAAGAGTTGGATCCAAAGCCTGTAGAATGTGGCCTAGTCGGATCCAAGTATTGGATCCGTAATCCATATGTTGAAGAAGAATGAAAATGGACAACACAGATGCCTAGTTATGGTGAGTGCATAACTTTAATTTTTCTGGGAATGGAATACACATGTGGAAACCCTGGATGGAGAACATTGTAATGGGGATGAATTCACCTAGATTCATAGGTAGCTAGTAGTTGTCCAGTCCAGGAGAACATTGAGAACATAACCAATTCCCAGTTCCCAGAGTACTACTTGATTAAGTGATTTGGTCAGAGTCGCACAACAGGCCGAGGGAATCAAACCTTGTTCTCTTGGAAGCAGCATGTTAACTGCTTATATACTTAATCCTCTGCACTAACAGCTAGGATTTGATGGTCTTATGTTGCTGGTAAAGGCTGTGATGAAAAAAAAAAAAGAATTAAAAATATTTTTTGTAGGAGATAAACCCCGACAGCTCCCATAAGTAGGCAAGCCAATAGTAGGACTACCTGATGAATGAAGCTCATTAGTACCTCTTGCAGTTAGCTGTCTGTGCTGTACTGCCATCCTGGCATACCAGAAACTCTCATTTCTGATATAAGGTGTCATGTTCACAGTGTTTTTAATACAATAGCTCTATTTTTTTGTCGGAAATGTGAACAGTGATTACAGATACCCGAAAGCATTTGGAATAACTGTGTGACATTTTCACTCATCTTACTATACCACTGAAAGTGTGGGCAAAGGATATCACTGTACTTCAATTTTTGATTAGCATCATGGTCACCAAGTGTATAACTTGATGTACCCTGCCTGCTTACCCTATATTCTGATACAGAAAGAATGGCACCACAGAATGAGAACTCACTCAAATCAATTTTTTGACCTCCTAAATACACTTTATTGCATCAGGCTTTTTCAGAATTTTATTTAGAGTTGAGGAAAATGTCTTTATCCATCCAAATAGGTAGGGTAGCACCAAGCTTAATAAATGATAAATATGTCTCACAGAAAAAGAATGTGCTGTAAAGTGATGTGTACATCTCCTGTCATTACAAAGTCTACCATTTAACTTTCAAGCCAGGTATCAATGCTACCAATGGAAATTTGCATGCCACTCTGTTTAAAGAATGCAGTATGTGCCTAGATGTATTATCACTAAAAGAGATTGTTTTCTTAATGTCTCCTCATTTGTTAGTTTATAAACCCCAAGCCTCTCCTGGATTTTAAATGTTGAAGTACTGCCCCAGGCTGCATACTACACATCATTCTAGAGAAGAGTGACCGGTGTAAAAAAAGGATGCAAGATGGTGCTGAGCCTGAAGCAAGGACTCTATACACAAGGACAAAATACTTAGAGGACAGGTGAGAAGGGTGGGATGGGGGCATACAATGCAGCTATGACAAACTTTCAAAAGATTCAAACAGAAGAGGAAATTATTATGAATACAGAAATGTGTTATGATGTAGGAGAATGGTGAGTAAGGGATAATATTGTGAAATATTGTCTTCCATGAAAGGTAGCTGATGCACCATATCGACATGATAAAGGTGTGGGGGGCAACAAAAGGATATTCAATAATGCATGAGAACAACACAGGGTGTGGGGGGCAACAAAAGGATATTCAATAATGCATGAGAACAACACAGGGTGTGGGGGGGGCAACAAAAGGATATTCAATAATGCATGAGAACAACACAGGGTGTGGGGGGCAACAAAAGGATATTCAATAATGCATGAGAACAACACAGGGTTTTCAGCATTAAGTATGAAAAGAAAATGTCACAGATAAAGTAGTGTTTAAGTGTTGCATAAACAAGGCAACTGAACAGAGAAGATGTGTCTGTCCCTTTTTAAGTTTCCATCTATCTGTGTTTGGTACAGTTTGTTTTGATTGTTTGCATGGTAAGACCCATTAAACACAGATGCTTGATTTCACAGGTGACATGAGATCCCTTTTCTGGTTAAAAGGCAACTGTGCTGTAAATAAAAAAAAAATCCTTTTCCTAGAGCAGGGATGTGTTTTCTGTTTACAAAATTATCCCCATGCTTCTACATATTAAAAAAGAATGATTTAGTATTTTTTTCTTCTGGGGGTATTTCTGCCCTAATGGACTTCCTAGTGCAGACCATGTTGGGTCTGAGTGAAATATTGTGATACTTTTTTTTAGAATTTGTCTCCCTTGTTCTTATATCATTTTACCTTCATGTCATTTTAATTTCACTGTCATTTTATTTATTTATTTATTTATTTATTTATGGACATTTGATTACTGGGAAAGTCCAATTGGGTAGAGGCCCATTCTAAGTAGAGGCCTGGGAAGAAAACCTCCAAATTATTACAAAACATTTTAAGAACAATAATTTTACAATCTTCAGAAGTAAAACAAAAATGTGCAGTTTAAATAACAAATTCGACATAATATAAAAAACATTGGTTAAGAATTGATGCAAGTTATATGTCAAACATTTACTATTTAAAGAAATTTTAGACAGTTTGTAGACAATAAGTTTGTCTAATACAAACAGGAATTGCAGTATGAAGTGAGGGCAAAACAGGCTTATGGTATATTTTGAGAGAAAATCAAGGAAGAGAATTTCATAGAAGTAAGTGAAAAATGGGAGAGTAAGGAGGTAAAAGGAATGAAAAGGTACTTGTTCATACCCTATTAACTCTCGGAAGTTGTCGACTTTGTTCTTATATTATTTTACCTTCACTTCATTTTAATTTCACCTACATTTTAATTATTCTGGCCAAGGAAATATGCACATAACAAGATATCTACGCTGCTTTGTTATTTC
Source organism: Protopterus annectens (assembly GCF_019279795.1). NCBI lineage: Eukaryota > Metazoa > Chordata > Ceratodontiformes > Protopteridae > Protopterus > Protopterus annectens. The sequence continues at coordinate 710,465,509 of NC_056749.1, read as the reverse complement.
ACATCCTTGGGGGTTATAAAAATACTCAGACTATAAGGATTCAAAGCTATTTTTATCCTGTACAGCCATCTACACAATTGCATTCTTTTGATCCTCTGGAGCTTTAACCCTTCTATGTCTTTGCGAATGTAAAGTTGTTTTACTGTGTTTGCTGAAAATGAAGACAAGGTAAGATATATGTAAGAAACAGATTATCCTGTGGAATTAAGTGATTCCAACTTTTCATCTTATTTAAACACTGTTTTCAGCAAAAGAACCTCCTTATTGCAGTACTTAAGTCATGACACAGAACCCAGAGTAGAGACCGTCTCTGGAAGAAACATTCAGACATTCTTTCACTAGAGATTCTTAAACATAGCAGTATTTCTCACTACTTCTATTCTAATTAAATGAAAATGTGATCTGAAAGGTGAGACAAAGGTGAATTATTCATCAGCTATGCCCTCAAAATGCTCTATGGGCAGAAGTACCTTTCTAAGAAAACAAAGGCACATTTGGATATCTGCTCCCATGAGGTCTTAGAATAAAGTTACAATTAAAAATAACTGCATTATTGTAGTACATTGTTTACTTTCCGAGGTGGTGCAGCGGTAGCGTTGTTGCCTCACAGCAAAAGGTTCTCCCGTTCGATTCTCGGCTTGTGTTGGGAGTGCTTTCTGTGTGGAGTCGGCATGTCCTCACCGCGGTTGAGTGGGTGCTTGAAAGACATGCATTGAATGGGCGTACCTTCGTTGAAGGTTGGGTGTCGGGCTGGCAACTCTACACCATAAAAACCAACTGCCAATCATTAGCGGACCGGAGTTCCGCTGTGGCGACCCCTAACCGGGAAAAGCTGAAATACAAACAACAACATTGTAGTACATTATGATTAGATAAAAATAAATGTTTTTAGAATTTTTTTTCCAAAGTGGTCCTTTAAATTAATTATTTATGGTCACAACGTTTCTAGGTAGTGGTTGTAAGTATTACCCCTTGCTTTATAGGGTATTACCTGCCAGTTTTGAAGCCTTTGCTTATTAGTAGACTCTGGTCTACTAGACCTCTAGACCTGGTTCTGATGAAATTCCTTTGTAATGTTTTGGAATGAAAGGACTTAACCACTTTTATTAAATTATTTTGGTTTGGAATAATATTTTTGAGTAGTTTCTTGGTGCTATAGGATTTGCAAATTTAGTCTTTAACGATAATTGCTATTATAATGAGAAAGGATTCTTCCTGTAACAAAAAAAGCTGATTACTTTAGGTAAATAGTTACATCTACAGGTGCTTAGAAGGGGCATAGTAATCATTTTGGAGGTACTTGGATCCATACGTAGATCTATTTAGAGAACATAGTAATAATGTAATAACTTAGTGGGAAATGTGCTTTATAATAATATTTAATCTTTATCTAAAAATGCAGTGAAGGGTTAATTTTTTCCTACCAAAAGCAAAACATCTTATGTTACTGTAGCGAATGTCCCATATGGCAAGTGTACTTGTGCAGATGGAGACAGGCAAATGAAGCTATACATTAGTGTTAGCAATTCATCCTCTTGAGAGACAGAGGGTTGAGCCACCTCAGGCATTTCTGTACTCTTGTCAGCTATACGTAGTTTGTTATTTATAGTATTTACAAAATCAACTGTGTGCTTCCTGAAAATAATTGTAAAGGTCAGGATAACAATGTTAGTATTCAGAGTTAATAATTTCATGGTAACTGGCATCCTGCACACAGGTCATTTAGTTTAGTGGTAGTTAATTTGTTTTCTAGAAACAATGTTGTTATGCTGTATGTATTCATTCTTAACAATATAAGAAATGCTTAAGTGTAGCAAATCTGGCCAAATGTTGATGAGGCAGTGGTGCTGAATATCAGGTCTTGCAATAAATTCAAAACATAAGGAAGAATGGTGATTTGGAAGAGAAGACTTGAAAATGGGTAACCTTCTGGTGGATGAAAATTGAACTCTTGAACTTCAACTGCCCGAGGTTAAACTCACCGATGATCAGAGACCCCCACAAGAAGTCAGTGTCAGTGACTTGTGCCAGAAGAGATTCAATTTTTAGGGGAATTTCTCCCTTCCTCAAGTTAGTGTGATCATGGACTTGGTGTAAGTTCAGGGGTTAATTGTGGGTGCTTACCTCCCAAATTGGGGGGTTCTGAGGGGCTTGCCCCCTGCAAAAAAAAAAAATTAAAAAGTATGTTTCAGCAGTTTTTTTTTTTATGAATGCAGTTTTGGCATTACAATCCTCTATGCATTCACTTTTATCGATTCATAGTGGAAGCCAAGAAAAGATTCTAGTTG